>NC_043995.1:34702170-34798541 GCF_902150065.1 Myripristis murdjan | reverse complement strand
CCAATTACCGACAATAGACCCACACATCAACTCCACACAGCCACCACTACAGAAATAGAAAATTCATTCAGAAACCCTCACAGCAAGACTGCATTCCCCACTCTAGGCTACCCTCTCCATTTCCACCACCAACGTTGTTTATATCATCACCTGCACACTCTGCCACATACATTACATAGGAGAAACCAAACACTCCATACACACCCGCCTGTCACAACACCTGTATAACATCGGGGAAGGTCGACTTACCACCCCCTTGGTACAACACTTCCAGACCCACTCACCCACCCATCTCATAATCTCCGGTTTAGAAAACAACGACCGTTGGACCTGCGGGCAGAGGAGGAGAGCGGAGAAGATTTGGATCCACAGGCTTGGGACCACCACACCAGGAGGACTTAACGCCGACTAGCAGCAAAACACATCATCGACTTCCGGTGTGGTCGTCCCATCCCTGGTCCTGCTTTATGGCCTCGCGGTTCCCTAAATCAACAGACAAATAGCACAGCTCAATGGATAAAGTCTCCACCTACGATGCAGGAGACCGGGGTTCGATTCCCCGTCTGGGGAGGAGGACATCTCCTTTTAGTCTTTTATATGAATTGAGATTTAATTATTTATTGGTGACTTTAGATGATGGTGGGGAGTCTTAAGTTATTATCTTTCTTGTATATATTCCTTTTATTATATCGTGTGTTTTATATATACATTTTATCGTTTGTGTGTGATTTTTAGCACTTATTTTTCAGCACTTATTTATATATACAATTTATCGTTTGTGTGTGATTTTTAGCACTTTTTCTTAGCACTTATTTTATCAGCACTTATTTACTCTTACAGCACTTATTTTAGACCTCTCCCCAGACTCTAAATTTTACCTATTTATTCACATAGTTTACAAAAATTAAAAATGTATATTTTATGATGGATTATCTCCTCCTCCCCCAGGGATCCGTGAGGCCGGGACCGGGGTGGGGCCCTCACCCCCAAACCAAGTGGGGGTCTGGACCTCCACCCCCGTACCCCTTATAGTATTGGTAAAACATCTTGGCAGGCCCCTCCTCCTCTGCCGTGGATGCTCTGCTTGGGGACCAACTCCTGGCTCCTTCGGGAGGGGCTTCCACCTCCCTTGTCTTCCCACCCTATCAGAACTGTAGGCCTGTGCACCTGAGTTACATTGCTAACCACTAACCCCAACCCTAACCCAACCCTAACCCTAACCCTAACCCTACACCTAACTCCTAACCCTAACCTTAACCTCAACCCAGGCCCTAACCTTAACCTCCACCTAACGTCTAACCCTAACCTTAATTAACCCCATTTGGAAGCATAATCTTGAATTTTAACCTAAAAACTTAATATACAGGAAGTACAGGAGTGTTGCATTCTGGGTAAATGACCCTTTGGGACAAAATGGGAGCATAACAACTGTATGGGATAAAGGATGTTATAAATACACAGATAATCGAAATACGGTTATCTTTTTCTACATAATGCATACAAAAAATATGGAAAATATAGAAATTTTAAGCAGAAAATGGATGAACCATGACCCAGACACGTCTTTCCTAGGAGGACAACAGAGCCCTTTAACACACCAAATTAAAGGTTCATTTCAGAATCTTTTGTTTAATGTCAATGATGACCTGGGGTCTTGCGGTGTATGGGACACAGGAAATATTATGATCATTTGATTTATGCTTAAATATAATAAAACAATATGGGATAATAATAATAATAATACTTTTAATTTAAATAAGGGTGAATTAACACTGGGATTACAATAAAGATTATGTGACTTGTCCATGATAACCTTATGTGTTTACACTTAATACCTGCCTTCCTGACACATCCATCATTCAACAGCAGCAGTTGTGACTCACTGAACTGGGGTAACCTAACGGTGTCAACAACCAGTTTGTGTGGGTCATAAGGTGAGTACATGGCCCCTGGGCCTTACCTGATGGACTTATGACTTTACTACTATTTGATATTTTCTAATTGGACATGGGACATACACCAAGGATTTGATCACCCTTGGTGGCCTGCCTTGGGGGAGGGTGTATAGTGTTTAAACGGCCGAAACACCCGATGAACCCTTGGTACACTACTGATGAGTATGTTCCAAAATTTAACATCAATTCATCTAAATTTACTCTGACTCTTGACGACTTATGGCAGTTTAATAATACTTTTTATACCGCTTTAAAAAGTACACTTAGCTCTTTTTCTCCATAGAACCAAGGTTCAAGATTTATTTGTTACATACAGGATTATACAGATACAACAGCAGTGAAATGCAATTGCAACAACTCCTGTACTATACTAGTATATATATAAAAAAATATGTATATATATATATATATATATATAATAATCATAACAACAATAATAATAACAAATAAATAAATAAATAATATTACAAATAATTTAATATATAAAAATAGTATATCAATAAATAAATAAATATAACAATAATAACAAAAATAATTATATATTAAATGAAATTTATTAAAAATAAATATAAAATAGACAGAATAAGATCTTCATAGCATTAGTATATATGCCTATGTAACACATTTTTTCTATGGACTCCCACACCGGCTGAATCTATGGATATATTTTTCCCTCTCTCTCCCTCCTGATTTGGACCAGAGACATAACGATAGAGCAGATCTGAGACTGACATGCGCCGGCCAGTGCTACGCCTTCGGTCTCTGCCCGCGTCTATACAGACAACGGCAACTGTGGTGTCAGAGTGCATCACAGGGAGATCGTTGGGAACCGAATCCCCCCCCCCACCCCTTCCCTTGCGCGTATAGCATGGAGGACACTAGACCTCCCGTCGAACCCCTCTAACCCTAACAACTAACCAAGTCATCGGACCTATGCGATAGTTGGGGAATTTGGGAGGGAAAGAGGACCTTTTAGCACGGGTCCTATCCCCCCAATGACCCCATAAAGCGAAACGTAGACTTAGAAACAGGATTAGGCCCCCAATTTGTTGCAACATGTAATTGACTGGAGGGTAGGAGGTGAGCCCATGGGCCGACCATAGCCTGACAGTTTCTGAAGCCCAGTCCAGGGAATCGGAGCTGCCATGTGGGCTCACACTATCTCCTTAACTCGGTCCACGCATGGTGTTCTTCAGGGCTTTGGCATGTCCAGTAACGTACGAGGGCCAGTGCCTTTTAACCCGAAAACTCACAACTATGCTGCTTGTACTACCGAAATTGGAGATGAAGTTGGCATGAGATATCGAGTTCCATCTAACCCTAACCTAACTCTAACTTCCCGACGTCGTAGACGGGAAGCATCACCCTGCAGGGCAATACTTCCAACTGGCTCCAGGTCAGCCTCCAAATCCTAGAAGACCACTATTTAGGCAATATAACTAACCTTAAAAAGACCCTACAAACGACCTCAATGGAGGACTGGAACAGAGCATTGATGGTAGCCATTACGTGGACCAAAAGACGCTATCCACACATTGAGGAAAGAATCTTTACCTGGGTCAGGGAAGAATTACAGGACCTCAATCCACCCAACTCCTCCAACCAAACAAACCAGGACCAACCTGAAAACCCAGATACGGACAGGCCCCAATCCGGGGGATCAGTTCCCCCACTTAAACACAACCTCCCAAGCCCCAAGGTCATCCTCAAAAGGAGAAGGTTAGTGTTATCGGACGAATCAGATGAGACCCAAGATGACCTAATCATACCAACAACCAAAAGTCCCAACTTTGGTTCAGCGAACATATTTACCTGACATGACCACAAGGGGGACAAACTGAAAAATTGGTCCCTAAAACCCATCAGACCAATCCTGATTCTGGGAGACTCCAACATCTCCTGCCTACCTCCAATCTATGACACCAGAATCCAGGTTGACAGCTTCCCTGGAGCTTCTCTCTATCATGCAACTCACTTCCTTAAACATAAAACCCCATGCTTGGACTAAGTTGAAAAGGTGATCCTTTCATTTGGCCTCAATGACAAACACTGAGGCAACACCAGCCTCCTAGACCAGAATATCAAATCACTCCTCCAGGTTGCCACGGCAACATTCCCATTAGCTGAAACATACATCCCTATCATCAACTTTACACTCTCCTTGGGTAGAATTTTCCGCAAAAACCTGGAGACCCTAAATGAGGTGATCCGTACACACCTCCAGTACATCCCAGAACTAAAGAGGTCCCTTTTCACCATGGAACCGGATGACATCCATTGGACCCCTGACACAGCCAAGGAAATGTGGGCCCATTGGGAACTTTTTTTAGGATCAACCCGAACCACACACCCCCACCACCAGGGGGGTCAGTCATTAACCTCTCCCCCACTTTCCAACTAAAACCAGCAGAACTCAAACTACTTAAAAAGGGCCTCTCTTTCGTACCAACCCCCACCTCCACCCAAAACCAAAGAAAATGTCTGGCCTCTGACATCTCCTCCTACCATAGGAGGCTCAAATTACAAACCCACTTTGACACAAATACAAAAGAACCCCTTCCCTTCCATCCAAAATCCAATTGGGAACCGGAACAATCGACCCTTCCAACCCAACTTCTTTCTCTGATTGAAACAGACTACAAAACAATACAGACACTTAAGCGAGTTCACACCGGACGCGATAACGCAAATTCGCGCGTCAAGTTTACATTAAAAGTCAATGCAAAGACGCGATGACGCGTGATTTCGGGTCGGGCGGCGCGTGTGGCGCGATACACGCGACGCGATGACGCTTCATCGCGTCGCGTTGGATGCTTCATCGTGTCGCGTTGGACGCTTCACCGCGTCCAACACCTCATCGCGCAAGTTGAAAAATTTCAACTTTTGACGCGACATCGCGTGGTGCTTTGACGCGATAGCCAATCAGTGTAGATATTCTCCCTATGTCAAGAACTGCCAAAGGAAATCGAAAAATGGAAGACAATATTATTGTTGCCGTGTGCGGGCTACCGGGCTACCGGGCTGCCAGGCTGCCGTGTGCCGGGCTGCTGTGTGCGGGCTACCGGGCTACCGTGTGCCGGCTGCCTTGTGCCGGCTACCGGGCTGCCGTGTGCCCGCTGTGAGGCTGCCGTGTGCCGGCTGCCGTGTGCGAGAAGGAGCAGGTGTGGGCAAAAGTCGCGGAGGAGGTTGGACTACCAGGTAAATTTTGCGAATATGTGTCCATTATTAATGCAGCTATTGGATGTAATTTACTATTAACCATGCTAGCGGTAACGTTAACCCGGCATCTCTGTCTCGCTACGTGTGTGTGTCTTGTCAGTGGATGTGTGTCGCCACAGATGGAAAAGTCTGCGGGACACCTACATCAGGGAGAGGAAGGAGGGAGAGAGGAGGGCGGGTTCGCATCAACGCATCCATCGCGCGATAGATGCGATTGAGGAAATAAATGATTCCATGGTCACGCGACGCGTTTCGGGCGTTACGCGCGATTTCATCGCGTTCATCGCGTCCTGTGTGAACACGGCTTTAAACCTACACTAGACATGCCTAATCTCTCGGAGGAAGAATATAAGTCACTAGCAGACCTTAAGGGAAACACCTCCATCATAATAAAACAAGCAGACAAGGGCAATGCTACAGTCATTTTGAGCAAAAACCAATACATTAAGGAGGCCCTGAGACAACTTAATGACAAAAACTACTACCAACCCTTAGACAAACCCATTTATCTGGAAACGGCGGATATGATTAGAGAAATTCTAAATGACATGCGCCTTCTCAAACTGGTCACAGAAAAACAAAAACAGTATCTGTTAGGGGAAAAGCAACCTAGAAAAAGATACTTCTATTTCCTACCAAAAATCCACAAACCTCCTGAATCTATGCCCACTCCCATTGAAATACCCTCAGGGAGACCAATTGTTTCGGACTGTGGCAGCGAGAGCTACGGGATAGCAGAATTCATTGACCACTACCTGAACCCACTCTCTACAAAACATGACAGTTATATTAAAGATTCTTATGACTTCAACCAAAAGATCAAAGAAATGACCCTTACAGAAGCTTCCTGGATTTTTTCCATGGATGTTGAAAGCCTGTACACCAATATTGACACAAACATGGGCGTTGAGGCCGTTAAGGGAATGATGGAAAAATACCCTGACCCTTCACGGCCTGACAACTTTATTCTCAAACTTCTCCACCTTTGCCTCACCAGAAATGACTTTGAATTTAATGGAAAGAATTATCTTCAAATTAAAGGTACGGCCATGGGCAAACGGTTTGCCCCGGCCTATGCTAACATTTACATGGCTACCTGGGAGGAAACAGTACTCCCAAAATGTACTAAAAAGCCCTTATACTTCTTCAGATACTTGGATGACATTTGGGGAATCTGGCAATTCCCAGAGGAGGAATTCCAAGAATTTGTTGACACCTTAAATGCACATCACCCTTCCATCAAACTTAAAGCGGTACTTAACCAACAATCAATGGATTTCCTGGATATCACCACATTTAAAGGACCGGACTTTGGACAAACAGGAAAACTACAGACTAAAGTTTTCTTTAAACCAACAGACACACACGCCCTCTTACACAAGACCAGTTTCCACCTGAAACAGACTTTTAGGGGCATCTTAAAATCACAACTAATCAGGTTTAAACAGAACTGCTCAAACGTACAAGATGACACTGCAGCAAGGAAGACCCTCTTTAGGGCACTTCGCAAACAGAAATTACTCCAGAACATTACTGAGACGTACCCAAAAGAGGTACAAGGGATGGGCACTTACCAACCCAAAGAGAAACCAAAGATGGGACACATGTCCCTTTCATGACAACATACTCTTCCTACTCTGTCAAAGCAATCAGGCAAATAATGGATACTTTAACAGTATCATGAGGGACACACCTCTCTCACAAAAAAACCAAGATCATTGCAGCCTACAGAAAAAACCCAACCTACAGGACATATTGGTCCGGGTCAAAATCCTGACACAAAAAAAGACCGATCGGAACACCTGGCAAACACAGGACAACCACCAATCCGGTGAATAAACATACCTACAGGATACCAAGGAACATCACCCTTAAACACAAAAACTGCGTATACCGCATCAGATGCAAAACATGTGGAGCTCAATACGTGGGAGAAACACAATGCACCTTGTCTAAACGCTTATCTGCCCATAAATATAACATCTATCATGGAAAAAGAAAAACACTTACCTGGTCAAACATTTCATCCAACATGGGGTAGAGAATCTACAGCTCCGAGGTATCCAACACAACATCCACTGGACAACACGGCAACGCAGAGCGGTGGAAAAACAATGGATCAGAAGACTGAGCACTAGATTTCCTGATGGACTTAATGAAAATTACTAAAATAATATATTGATTAATTCATTGTTTTATTGTTCTTGTTACTATTATTGTTATTACTATTGTTATTACTGTTCTATCATTCAAAATTAACTGTACTGTTCTGAGCTGTTCAATAAAACGAGGAAAGTGAATGAGGACTAATGATGACTATGGCAACAAACAGTAAGGTCACCTTACCTTGTTTACGCCCAGCCTGAAGCTCCTCTTTCCTCCTCTTATAAATTCATTTTTAAAATTATTAAAAATTATTACTTTATTTCATAATTCTTAATATAACTATTTAGTAGAAATAATAATAATTATCATATCTATTATTATCAATTTCTTCAAACAATTGCAGGTCTCTTATGGTTACAATAAAACCTATATTTATACTTACCTTCTCGTCCTCATATTATTATACACACACAGGGGAATAATACTTACCTTACAGATCCACTTCTACATGAAAACAGGAACATACCTATGGAAAAATACCTCCTAATATTAATAAAACACCATACAATTATTTTGACTTTATTCCAAATAGGAAATAAAGACATTCAGACCATTTAATCATCTTTATTCGATTGTTGGTTAGAAAATGGAAAATGAAAAACAAATAAAATATAACATTCCCACTGGCCAGTCGGCCTCGCTCACTTACCTGCATAATTCCGTTCCTCCGGGACTATCAATTAATTCCATGGTAAAATTATTTAATACCTTTATTCCGCCATCCATCTGATCCCTGTAGATTTCCAGACTCCTTTTTTAAAGTGCGCATGTCACGCCCGACACTTCCGTTTGTCTTGAATTAGCGATAATCCTTTATCAAATCGGCTGATCCATAAAAACAAAAACACCTTGACAAACACTCCATACCGATCCTTTGAATCATTATGACACGGGATGGGATTATAATATATTTTCTAACAGGAGTTTTTCTCTTTTTCTTTACATGAAATACATAATACAACAAATATACTCTTTCCACCTTATGTAGCGGTCTGCAACATGACACTACCTCAAGCATCATGGGAAACCAGGAAGTGTAAATATTAGGACTTTTCATCATCCTTTCATTAATATTTCCAAATCGGAGTACATAAGCGGACAAACTCGTCCTTGAAGATCATATTTAAAGCAGGAAAATGTTCATTTTACCTTAAAACTCCATGGATCTATACTATAGTATATAATCATAACATGCGACACTACCCCCCAAAATAGCGATAGGCAACCAGGAAGTGGATATCTCAGGACTATTTTTCACTTTCCCACGGATATTTCCAGATTGTGAGTACAAAAATGAAAAATAACACCCTCATACCTCACAATTTTAGCGGAAAATAACATTAATTTACCATAAATTTTTATAATACTACAACATTAGTAATAACATACGTCATCCCAAATATATTGTTTAGACCTTTTAACTCATCCTTTTACAGATATATCCAGGAAATGAGCACAAACATGAATAAAATCATCATATTTAAGCACATTTGAGACACAAAACTTATATAACATATGTTTTCCTCACATTTCTTTATTGGCTGATACACACCACCACCGATGGGGTCCTGGTTTGGTTAGCCTCAACGTAACCAAGGTGCATGCTGGGTAATAGAAAAACCTTAAAAATAGGCCTTTAACAACATAATTTCACCTCTAAAATAGCGTAATCTTCTTCATTGGATCCGTAAGCATCAGATTGATCTGTTTTTAGCCCCTCTTTACACGAGACCAACTCCGCTGTGGCTGGACTCCTGACTTAATACGGCCCGTGTTTTTGACCCAGGCATCATTGAAGACCTACCTACTTCTGTGGTAAGTTTTTTTGAATGTACTCTGTATGTTCTTACCCCTTCTTTTTTTCATTGCCTGGGGTCGTGCGGTGTATGGGGCACAGGTAATGTTTTTTTAGCTACAATTCCAGGGGTTGTGCGGTGTATGGAACACTGGAATTGTCTAGGGAACCCTAACGGGGGTCTCAGCAGGCCAGGGAGGCAGCACGAGTGGCGGCTGGCTCTGGTTCTCCCTTCCCTGGGGGTGACTGGGAAGGCATCGCTCTGTCGTGGCTGGTCCTGGTCATTCCTCGGGGCGGACTCCTTTGGGTTGGGGCCCTCCTGGGGGGGCCGGAGAAGCAGCATGAGTGGCTGCTGGCTCCAGAAACTCCCTGCACTGGAGGTAGCTGGGAAGGCACCGCTCTGTTGTGGCTGGTCCTGGTTGCTCTTTGGGGGAGGAGGCCCTGACTGGGGGGACCCTAGTAGGCCCGCCTGGTGATACTCAGACCTGAAACAACCTCCAGCGGCAGCCTTGATTGGTCAAACCAGGGTAACCTAGCGGTGTTAACAAATGGTTTGTGCCGGTCAAGGGATAAGTATGCGGCCCTCCCGAGGGTCCCGACTCTAGGGCAGTGCACATCGGGTGTGGTGGTCCAGGGCGTCACGACCTTAAACGTGGCCCAGTCTTCTACGGGGGTTAGCCCCACCACTGCATACAGCACATCTGCACCACACACGTTTTTGATCTGACTTACCCCCATTGCAATTGGCTTCTTTCAAATTTTTGCACACCCCCTAAATTCACGTCCCTCAACCCATTTAGGGGCTGAGCCGTGGACGCAACGGGACCTAGGTGTAACTTAATAATTTTCTTTCTTATATTTTGACTTTAGACTTTAATCAATTAATTAATTAATTTGTTAACTCTCTAATTGGGCTTGGAACATACACCAGGGGGTGATCTCCCCTGGTGGCCTGCCTTGGGCGAGGGTGTATAGTGTTTAAAAGGCTAAAACACCCGATGAACCCTTGGTACACTGACGAGTATGTTCCAAAATTTAACATAATTTATTCTGACTTTTGTGGCAGGGGCGTTACGCAACCCAAAAGGCATGACATTGTAAGATACAAACCATTTGGAGTAATAAATGCGGATAACTCACGTGCACGCTCGGACAAAAGGACCTGCCAATAACCTTTTAGGAGGTCGAACTTGCTGACATATTTGGTGTGGCCCACTTGGTCAACACAGTCCTCCATGCGCGGAAGTGGAAAAGAGTCGGGTTTGGTTACAGCATTTGGCTTACGAAAGTCTGTACAGACTCTGGGAGTATTGTCAGACTTAGGCACCAAAAGACAAGGGGACGCCCCAACTGGAAGAAGGTTCAGCGATGCCATTATCAAGCATATATTTTATTTCAGCATCCAGATATTTACGTTTTTCAGGGTGCACCCGGTAAAATCTCTGCCTGATCGGCTGCGCATCTCCAACATCAATATCATGCTCTATTAAGTTTGTCTGTGTGGGAGTGTCGCTGAACAAACAAGGAAAGGATTTTATGACATTACATAAATCTGCCTGTTTGGACTCGGTTAAGTGACCTAGAAGGACCTGCAGGTTACTCAGGGACTCCGAGTTTCTAAGGCGACCTTGAAGAACAGCGGGATCAACACAAGGTAAACTATCCTCTACCTCAGTGGACACTGACTGTGGAGAATAAACTGTGGACACTCTCCCCACCGGACAAGCAGAGTGCGGAAGTCCTGAGGCACTCTCACTGTTGGTGTCATCTAAAACACGAGCATAATAAGGTTTTAACAAGTTGACATGACAGAGCTGCATTTTCCTTCTACGCTCTGGAGTAGAAATCATGTAGTTGTGCTCAGAGACTATTTTTGTCACTTCATATGGACCAGAATACTTAGCCTGAAAGGGAGAAGTCACCATAGGCAACAACGCTAAGACTTGGTCCCCCACACTAAACACACGACGTTCAGCACGCCGGTCATACAGTTTTTTCATCTTAGTCTGAGCAAGTGTCAAGTTTTTCTTTGCCAACTCTCCGGCAGCAAACAGTCTATGGCGAAAGCCATTCACATAATCAATAAGATTTCTAGGTGGCTCAGCATCCTTTCACTGATCACTCAGAACATTTAAAGGACCATGCACAGTGTGGCCGAACACCAAATCATTTGGGCTGAAACCAGTACTCTCCTGTGTCACATCTCTGGCTGCCAGCATCAACCAGGGAAACCCCTCCTCCCAATCTCTATCCATCTGCACACAGTAGAACGCAACAATGATTTCAAGGACTGGTGGAAACGTTCCAAAGCTCCCTGACTTTGGGCATGGTACGCAGATGCTTTGTTATGCTTAATGTGAAGCTGTTTCAACCCTTCAGAGAAGAGCTTGGAGGTAAAATCTGAGCCTTGGTCAGACTGGATTACCTTTGGGATGCCGAAGATAGAAATAAACTGAGACAGGGCACGCACAACAGAGCGCACAGTGATTGTGTGCAATGGATAAGAAGCAGGAAAACGAGTGCTTTGACACATAACTGCTAACAAATACACAGCCCCTGAACGAGAGCGAGGAAGTGGTCCGACAATCAATAATGAGATGCTCAAACGGCTGACGTATGGCAGGAATCGGAGCAAAGGAGCAGGCTTAATGCTCTGGTTCGGTTTACCTGTGAGCTGACAGGTGTGACATGTTTTAATATGAGCTGCTACATCCCTCTTTAAACGAGGCCAAAAGAAGTGCCTGAGGACAACAACTTGGATAATGGCGTCTCCAACAAAGTCATCTCCGTGAGGCACCCACTTTCTCACCAGCAGCTCATTCAACAAGAAATAACCATGAGAATTATTTTTTACCTCATCCTCAGGTAACACCCTGTCAAACAAACCCTCCAGAGAAGGATCCGCCCGCTGCTCCAATTTCAACTCTTCCTGCGAAGCCGAGAGGGGGACGTCAGACAGAGAAAAATACACCAAATCTGACACCTCGCCTTTAATTTTTACAGGTTCAGAGACTGAATCAGGAGTGTCATGTGTCATTCAATGTGTTACCACACACGCAGTGAAAACTTCAGGAAAGCCGACCTGACACTCGTCGAGCTGTTTTCTCACCAGCGGTACAGAGGAGACTACAGGGGGCGGCGGAGGTGGAGCGTCAGCCCAGACACGTCCACCTGCCACACCGTTACCCAAAATCAGAGTGATGCCCTCAATTGGCAGCGCAGGACGCACCCCAACTGTTATCTGCCCCTGAAAAAGATCAGAATACAGCATCATCTTGTGCTAAGGGACTTGCAAAACCTTCATCCCCATTCCCAAAACCGGCACAGAACACCCCATGTGACTCTCTTCAGAGAACGGCAACACAGAAGCCTGAATCAATGAGTCAAAGGCAGCAGTGTCACGCAGTATTTTAACAGGACTTTAAATCACTCCCCACCAAGGAAACGTGCCCATCGGAAACAAAAGGCAAGAATGATTCAAGTTCACCAGGTACATCTTTAACATGTTCATTCACACTTTTTACCTGTACTGAGTGTGTTCTTGGCATGGACACAGCAAGACAGGCACCTTTTGGCTGCACCACAAGTCCACTCTGTTTAGTTTTAGTTTTAAGTGCAAAACAGTCAGCTTTAAAATGTCCTTTCTTGTGACAGTAGTTACAGATTTTATCTGACTTTCTCATGTTGTGCTCTCTAAAGTCAGACTTACCCAGAGGAACATAACTCGCACGCTCACCAAAACTGGCGCTGAGTGCGCAACTCTCCAAAAGATCGTCTGTGCGTCAGCACATAGTCATCAGCCAAGGCAGCGGCTTCATTCACAGTTTTTTACCTTGTGATCACTAATATGTTGTGCAATGGTTCTAGGGACAGTTTTTTTAAACTGCTCTAACAGTATCAGATCACACAGGTCATCAAAAGTTTTGACTTTCAATGCCGAACACCAACGCGGTAAATGTCCAGTTAAGTCACGAGCGAACTCGAGATGCGTTTGGTTTATCAGCTTTTTTCCACATACAAAACGTTGCCAATAAGCTTCAAGTACGAGCTCATTAAGCTTTTAACACAGCAGATAAGGGCAGTAATTCTGGCTGTCTGACACGGATAGAGCTGAATAGGCTTCCTGCGCTCTACCGGTCAGCGCGCACTGCAACATCAAAGGAAGAGCGGAGTCATGCCACTTTCTCGTCCCCGCAACACGCTCAAAGAACGAGAAAAAAGTCTCCAGGTCTTTTTCACTAAATTTAGGCAACAACCTAAGATTACCTAAAACATCAAAACATTCAGAAGACCCCGGAAAACACGAAGACGCATCCACCTCAAAAGAGCCATCTCCAATTGACTTACCGCTTTTCAATAAATCCAACTTATACTGCTGAACCTGGAGCTTTGCCTGTTCAGTCTGAAGGCACAACTTTTTAGTAGCTAATTGCTTATCTATTTCCACTTGTCTCATTTTATCATGTTCTAACTGCAACTTTAACACTTCTTTTTGCTGCTCAAAAGTGAAATTAGATGCTGCAGAGAAAGGTGGAGAAAAACCAGCATCAGGTGGACACACAGGCTCTGCAGGCTCTACAGTCAACACACCCATCTCAGTTAAATTAGCTGTCAAAATACTCTTTACAGTGTCCTTTAACCGCTTGTCCGTAATATCAACTTCAAAATGCTCTGCAATCTTTAACAACTGCTCCTTAGTGCATTTATTCAAAAAGTCCTCAGAGGAAGCCTTAACGAAGTCGGAAATATCAGACATTTTTTATTATTTTTACCAGGCAATGGGGCTGCCAAAGGTTTCACATTAACTCAGAAACAGGGTCAAGGCATCCCAACAGTTAGCCCAAAGTTTTGTGTGTTTTTCTTTTGTAACAACTGTGTCTACAAGAAAGTGATAATGCCACTACAGCTCAGCCTGAACAAATTTTATATTGTTTCACCTGTAATACCACCTGTGTCCACAGGAGGGTAACAGTGCCATTCTAATGCTCAACCTTAACTATACTTTATTTTCCCAGTGCAATACCACCGTGTCCACAGGTGTGTGATACTGCTATCCCAATGCTCAATCCTAATTACATGTTATTTCTTTTCCACTGTTTTTCTTGTGCAGTTATTTGTGTACACAGGAGGGCAACGATACCACCCCAATGCTCAGCCTTAACAAAATTTTGATTTATTTTTTTCAGTACCACTTTCCACACAAGGGTGATAACGTCAAATCAGTGTTCAGCTCTAGTTATGTTTTATTTTTTCCACATTTCCTGTGTCCACAGGAGGGTGACAGTGCCAGCCCAGTGATCAGCTCTTTTAGTTATTTTTCTGCAGTACCACCTGTGTCCACTAGAGGGAGACATTGCCATCCCAATGCTCAGCCAAAAGTTTTTTTCCCTTGTGCAGTACAACCTGTGTCCACAGGAGGGTGACACTGTCATCCCAATACTCAGCCCTAATTACGTTTTTTTTGACTAAACCACCCATGTCCCTAAGAGGGCAACACCGCGATCCTAACACTCAGTGTTTTAAAGAGCATATTGCAGGTTAAATTTTTCACAAAATTTATACTTAACATTGTGTGAAAATGACCATGTGAAAGGTTAAAGCAGGATTTCATGTTTTACAAGATATTAGGGCACTTATTTAGAGGAAAAAGTGGCCGTTTTGAGCAAAGCTCCTAAAAAAACGCTCTTTTTTTTCAACATCGCGGCATATGACGTAACAAGAGGGAGTCGGTCTCCTCAGCTCTGCTCCAGCTCAGTGCGCATAGTAGTAGGTGGTAGTGAGTCTGAGCGGTCTTGGTCTAATGAGTTGGGCTGTTTTCAGTAGTTTTACATAGCATTTATTCATGATCATGGTAAATTATTGTGTTTGTGCTGGCTGCACAAACTCCAACCTGTCAGGACGTTGGCTCCACCGTTTTCGAGGAGAGAAACTCAGTGCAACCGTAAATGACAGCAAAACACAGTAGACGCTCACACTGAGCCTAAATGAAACAAGTTCACATAAATTAGGTAAATAACATAATTAAACAGGCCCTATTGCGTTTTGCTGTCATTTATGATTGAGCTGAGTTTCTCTCCTCTCCTCTGTTTGACCGCGGGCAGAGCTGAGCGCTCCGTGTGTCTCCACTGAGCGAAGCAGAGCAGAGACAACAACTACACTCGTTACTTTACTGTAAAGGGCTGCTCACACAGGGCAGTCACATTACCTAAAGCGATCGCCCCGGGAATGCACGTCATCACGTTGAAATACGACAACAGGCATGGTCCGATATCATCATAAATCAATATAGTTCAAATACATTCATCATGTCTTCCTTTTAGCTAAAAGACGTTTTTGTTTCTCTAATCAGACATGGGATGTTTATTTACCTTGACAGTTTTCGGAGGTAACTTCCTCCTTCTTCAGAAAGCGTCCGACTGACAGCCGGAGTGGCACCTGTCAGATCCGGCAGACCGGGTGCCGCGGACCGGGGGAGCGCGGTGCCGGAGCAGCATGTCAGCTGGCTGCTACTTTAAACCGGGTGGCGGCGCACACTGGTCGGCCCACCTGATGCCAGCCGGCACCGCACCAGGTCAGGTCTGCCGGATCTGACAGGTGCGCGGCGCACACAGACTGCCATATATACCTTTCATCATAAATCAACTTTTGTTTATACGCCGGTTGCAGCAGCACAACAGCGACAGACGACAAGGCGGGGGTCTTTAAAATCAGTTATCATTTATCAGGAAGCTGTTTATCTCTCTCTCTCCTGCGGTGACGGTAAAGCCCTATACGACGCAGTGTGGAGTTATATGATGCAGTGCGAAATACGACTGATAGAAGCTCATTAGTTTCTGTTATGGGTAAGTATCAATACTCCTGCTGGCAAACTTTACAGTGTTGTGATGTGAACACAGTGTTAGATAACGCTTGCTAACGTCATAGATAAATGCATATATCTACAAGCTAACCCTGGTCACCTGCCCGGTCCTCCATGGTTCTCCTCGCACCACAGCTGAATACTCTCTCTGCCCGTTATTTCTTCTGACTCTAGTCTGTTCCTGGTCTCTTTGACGCCTAACAGGCTTGTAATTATAAGGCTGTGGTCCATCATATTGATATGAATACACATTCACAGCCTCTTCAGTGTCACAGCTAGCATTAAGGTCCATTATATTCCTATTGTTCAAATTGACCACACTCCCTCTTCCTACGTCACTTCCAGTTTAGCTTTTCAGATGCGGAAAGTAAAATTCTGTCACAAAAACAACTCCAGAGGTCACTGTAGAATATATATATATATGCATATTTCAATGAAAATTCAGTTCCACATTATTTTCCTACACATTGATTCACTGGGGTCTCCAACCTGCAATATGCTCTTTAAGTTTTATTTATTCATCAGTATCACTTCCTTCCATAGGAGGTGACAATGTCATACCAATGCTTAGCACATATTTTCCTCCACTATACCACCTGTGTCCACAGGACACATGACCACCCCAAACTCAGCCCTAACAAGTGTTATCATTTTAGAGTTTTTTTTTTTTAGTTTTATTTATGATTAGATACTATCTAGGATTTGGATTAAATATAGTGATGTGGCATGAATGTTGTGTTTTCCTCACTTTAAAGGCTGAAAGCACTATAAAAGGATGACAGTGTCTGAACTTACACAGCTGTAGCTGATCCATTATTTGCCTATGCCTGCTTAGTCTTCATATCAACATTACTAATGATTTGGGGCTGCCCCGGTGGCTTACCGGTAAAGTGCATGCACCATGTACCAGGACTTAGTCCCGATCGCAGCGACCATTCTAATGCATTCTAATGAGGGGTTTGAATCCGACCTCAGGTCCTTTGCTGCACGTCTTCCCCTCTCTCTCCCCTGCCTTTCCTGTCTATCTCTACTTTGACTGTCAAATAAAGCAGAAATGCCAAAAAAATAATCTTTAAAAAAAAAAGAATTACTAATGATTTTTTATCAAAAACTCATTGTGAAAATACTGTTGAAAGCAGCAGTTGTCAGGCATATAACACTGATAGAGTCCTCAGAGAGACGGTTCTATTGTAGAAAGATCCTGACTCAGTAACATGCATACAGAACAAAACTGATGGGTGATTCTCCGTCAGTTCATCGTCTGCCGCTTGTCCGGGGCCGGGTCGCAGGGCAGCAGTCTGAGCAGAGGACACTCAGACTTCCCTCTCCCCAGACACTTCCCCCAGCTCCTTGGGAGGAACACCAAGGTGTTCCCAGGCCAGCCGAGAGACATAGTTCCTCCAGCGTGTCCTGGGTCTTCCCCGGGGCCTCCTCCCGGTGGGGCATGCCCAGAACACCTCCCCAGGGAGGCGTCCAGGGGGCATCCGAAACAGATGCCCGAGCCACCTCAACTGGTTCCTCTCGATGCGGAGGAGCAGCGGCTCTACTCCAAGCTCCTCCTGAGTGACCGAGCTCCTCACCCTATCTCTAAGGGAGCGCCCGGCCACCCTGCGAAGGAAACTCATTTCGGCCGCTTGTATCCATGATCTTGTCCTTTCGGTCATTACCCAAAGCTCATGACCGTAGGTGAGGGTGGGAATGTAGATCGACTGGTAAATCGGGAGCTTCGCCTTTCGGCTCAGCTCCTTCTTCACCACAACGGATTGGTACACCGACCGCATCACTGCGGAGGCTGCACCAATCCGCCTGTCAATCTCACGCTCCATCCTTCCCTCACTCGTGAACAAGACCCCGAGATACTTGAACTCCTCCACTTGAGGCAGGACTTCTCCACCAACCCGGAGAGGGCATGCCACCCTTTTCCGGTCAAGAACCATGGCCTCGGACTTGGAGGTGCTGATTCTCATCCCAACCGCTTCACACTTGGCTGCAAACCGCCCCAGTGCCTGCTGAAGGTCCCGCTTCGAAGGAGCCAACAGGACAACATCATCCACAAAAAGTAGCGATGAAATCCTGTGACTCCCAAACAGGACTCCCTCCGGCCCCTAGCTGCGCCTAGAAATTCTGTCCATAAACATTATGAACAGAATCGGTGATGAAGAGCAGCCCTGCCGGAGTCCAACATGCACTGGGAACAGGTCTGACTTATTGCCGGCAATGCGAACCAAGCTTCAGCTCCGGTCGTACAGGTACCAAACAGCCCTTAGCAAAGGGCCTTGGACCACATACTCCCGAAGCACTCCCCACAGGATACCACGAGGGACATGGTCGAATGCTTTCTCCAGATCCACAAAACACATGTGGACTGGTTGAGCAAACTCCCATGAACCCTCGAGCACCCTCCGGAGGGTATAGAGCTGGTCCAGTGTTCCACAGCCAGGATGAAAACCACATTGTTCCTCCTGAATCCGAGGTTCGCGTGATTCTGCAAAGTATATTTCTACATGTTAGTGACTGAGGCCCAAATTCCCTTCTGATATTTCCAACCTTTATTGAGTTCCTCTTCACGCCGACACCAGATCCTCAAGCTGGAGTCTTCACATAACACTGATTCTTGAGAATTTGGATAAATCACGTCCCACTAAGAAAAATGCTGGAAATTTACAACATTTAATAATAAAAAGAATCAAGGGCATAATCAGGGGGTCCTTTTGCACATTTGTAAGGTTCTTTTATAGGTTTATTTTAATTTGTATTAATTTTATGATTATATGTTGGTCCATGGCCTACAAAACCAGTTGACCTCGGATAGGAGATAATCATTTCAACTTGATTAAAACAACAAAAAGTAATAATTTCATTGAATAATATCTTTACCACATGAAAGAGTACATCATAATATGTATTAAAAACTACAAACAATGGGTTTTGAACAATATTTACTATTATTTTGTGGTTGCTCAAAATGTGTCTCAGATATTCGTCACCACCGTCAGATATATATTTAAAAAATAATAATAAAAAAACTACAAGGTCAATTCCATTCCTGAGGAGCCCTTTTCAAACCTTCAGCTCTACTGCATGCTTCAAGACCGCTCAGGCTCCTGGAAGTTTTCTATTTTCTCTTAAATCTCTTCATATTTTTGGACACTGCTACTGCCACAACCATAAATTGTCAACACCATCACTTCTGTATAAAAAATATTAAATTAGATTATGGAATAAATGTATACTTTTTAAGAAGAGGTCTGATGCAGGTAGCAACAGGAGGGAAACAAGCTGGCTAATGTGAACAACTCATACTTATCATGTGAAAGAGCAGGTTTTTGTCTCCACCGTCAGACGTCACCACCGTCAGGTTTTCTGTGTGACGGTGATGACTGAAGTCTGAAAAATGCTTATAACAGAGCTCAGGATTGTTATTTTTTGTACCAAATAGTTAAATAAAGTTGTTAAGCAAGAAGCCATTGACTTGAGTGGTATAAATTTTGAAAATGTATATTGTAATGAGGCCACTGTCACCACCGTCAGATTAGTGTCACCACCGTCAGAGGCAGTTATATTGGTTTTAAATGAATATGCTTACAATATGTTTCTTTGGTGCTGTTGAGTTATTAAAGTAATAGTCTCTTTAATACAAAAATGTTTTTCAAATTAAAAAAAAAAACATTACGGTGATGGTGTTGACAAAAACAAAGTAGCCTAATAACTGGAAAAACCTATTTCATGAAAAAAATGCAAAATGAGGAGGTTGCACCGGTACATTGCTGAACAGCCAAGACCTTGGCCTATAATGATATACCTTCAGATTTTGTAATTTAACGCACTTTTTTTTTTTTCAAAATTAAAACCTGTTTTATCCAAATTCCCAAGAATCAGTCATAAGAGTTTGGTTGTTATTTCTATGCACCTATGAACAAACTGCAAAACAACTAAAATCTGACATTACCCCTTTTAACTACATCCAAAAATATCTTTACAAATATTTGAAAGGAAACTCTGTGACGTGTCAGTGGGGCTACCTCATAGCTAAAATCAGTGTGTTGTGGCAGAAAGCAGATCAGCCTCTCAACTCATAAGAGAAAACAGACTCAAATAAAAAACAAGTTTAATGTGAAAAGTCTTGATAATCTGCTTTTCAACCTCATGCCAAATATTTACAGAAAAAGCTAAATTAAAAGCCCTCAGGTTGGGTTTCATATTTACAGAATGTACAAATATGTAGAAATATCTTTCAAAGTAAAAGTCCTCAGTTCTCTTGGGACTGTCACTTCTAGTCTAAATGCACAAATTCCGTGTTCGATCTGTTGGTCTGGCCTTTAAACAGGCCAATCACTTTATTTTACACCATTTTCCAGAACATACCGATCTTTTTCAAATGTTTGAATAAAAACCAAACCGAAAAAATCTGAGAGCTTCAGCTGATCATCAGTTTAACGCAGGGGGCACCAATCATGTGCCATGGAGGGCCGAGAGGCTGCAGGTTTTCATTCCAACCAAGACCTCCACCAGGTGATTTCACTGATTAGCTCCTCCTTTCTGATACAAGGTGAGGTGATCAGTGAAGTCACCTGGTGGAGGTCTTGGTTGGAATGAAAACCTGCAGCCTCTTGGCACTCCATGGCACATGATTGGTGACCCCTGGTTTAACGTCTCTGGTGCATTCAGGAGTTGCATCCAAATCATCTGACAGACAAGAGCAAAAAAGCAACAAACACAGATGGACGCCCTGAAAACACGAGGTGGATTTGGCTGCTTTGAGATTTAAAATGTTCTGCTTGTTTTTCTGACAAACTGCCACTTTTTCTCTGTTAGCATAAAAGCAACAGAAAATAGCCCCTGAAGAAGACGCCTTACAAATTATATTTACATGTCAAATGACATGAATGTTAGAGAGAAGCAGCTTCTGAACATGTGGATTCTGATTAATACTCAAACATCTAAAAGTACACTAAGTCTGGAAAATAGAAAGAGGCAAAACAAAAAAAGACTAGACAGGTTGTCTGGCTGGTTTCATTCTGGCTCTTCACTGGCAGCTGCTGGCTCAGTGGGCGGAGCCTCATCCTCAGAGCTGGTTTGACGGGCAGCTGTACGAAACAGACGCATCAAGTCCCGAAACCTCCGAGAGACCTGGAGACACAAAATACTAATTTTCTGTTTTTGATTGTAAAATGAGAGAAAGAATTTTCTTACCAAACAGAATTCACATGGAACTAAACTCTGACTTTAAATTCAAATGTGTGACAGTACATTTCATTTTGTCTGAATGTTTACTGATCTGGTGATTACCAAATCAATTACTAGAAATCAAACAGCCAATCACCTCACTGGGAGTCTTGTTACCAAGCAGACTGGAGATGGCCTGGAATGTGTTCTGATTGGCTCCCTCCTGCTGGCAGGTGGTGAGAATGACTCGATCCGCCTCCCTGGAAGGGGGCGAGTAACGAGGGCCAGGAAGTGATAGTGATACAAAGAATAATGATGATAATGATAATGATTATAGCAGTAACAATGATAATAATAATATTATAACAACAACAACAATAATAATAATCATGACTGATTGAACTGAATGAGTTTTCTTTTTCTGTGGTGTGGATGGTGAACAGGAAGCACTTTGACCTCACAGGTCTATCTCAGGTATTAATATTCTCAATGACAACAATTTTTAGTATTTATTATGTTTAATTTTCACTATCAAAATGTTTATTATACTGTTTAATGTTAACTATCATATTGTTCCATGTTTCCTGATGTTTATGCTGATGACGTGCCAGCTGGTGTGTTCAGGTGAGCAGGTGAGTCCTACCTGGTCCACAGGATGACTTTCTCCCCGCTCGCTGTCAGAGAAATGTTCTTGGCACAGACCGGGAGGTCAGGAGGAGGACTGGGCCGAGCCTGCAAGACGGCTGAGGAGGAGGAGGAGCAGGGGGAGGTGATGGTGGAGGAGGAGAGGGCTGTGGAGGAGTCAAGGTTGGAGATGCAGATCTGGGTGGAAACAGAGGAGGTGGATACAGACAAGGAGACAGAGGAGGTGCAGGTGGAGGATGAAGATGTGGAGATGGAGCAGGAAGTGGAGGAGGAGGTATAGACAGAGGACAAGGAGCAGCAGGAGGTGCAGGTGGAGGTGTTCTCCTCGTCTCCCCTACTTCTCTTCATCAGCGGGCTCTGCTCATTCTCGCTGTTCTTCCTCTCCTCCTCATCCTCTTCTTCCTCTTCATCCTCCATTTCATCATCTTCCTCCTCTTTCTCATCAGCCAGAGGGAATGAACTTTCCCATGATGCTATGCTTTGTTCTGTGGACAGAAAACCTGCTGACATCATCATCTGAGTAGACTAACATCCTGAGCTTTTCTCATTTCTCTGTTTTGTGCCTCCTCCCTTCTGCCTTGACCTAAAAATCGATGTCAGCCTCCATCTTTAAGGATGTCTCAATTCCTAAATTCATCTGGAGGAGCGAGGAGGCTAAGGTGGATCCTCTGTGGAAGTCTTTCCAGGTTTTTTTCCTGAACGAAGGATGTGGCTGTAACTTTATCGGAATTTAATAAATATTAGTGGTGGTGATATTTTTCACATTTCTCCTAAAAAACATTTATTTATTTACATCATTCTATAGCTGGCGTACAATTTCGCCCCAAAGATCAAGGTGAGACTCAAACATCAAAGCCGTCCTGACCAGAACCATCCCGTACTTTAATCCCGACACTGGGCCGAGCCGTCAGTTTTCCAACAGAAAAAAACTGCAGACTGACCTGCAAGCAGCTCATAGAGCAGCTGGTTGACGGGTAAAAACACAGACTGTCTCCCTGATGCTGCTTTCACATCCTCTGGGCTTTTTAATGGGGTTTTTTTTTCACCTCCTCTGCATTTTCTGATACACGTCAGACCCACAGGTGTGGAGGATCCCCGCCCGCCCCACCGGCACATTCCAGTTCACCATCAGATTCAAGTTAATTTATTATCCACCTGACTAGTGTTTGGTTTCTGACCTGCTGAGCGGGCTGGTCCAAGCCAGCAGTCAGCCGTTACATCAGGAAGTATTTGCCCCTTCCCCACTCCAGATACAAACACCAGGCAGGTGCTGATCATTCTTAGGGATTGTAGCAAGTCCTATAAACACCGCAAACCCACTGGAACAATGAAATAATCTGAGTCTGAGACAACATGATTGGGTCAAGCCTGACGGGGTTCAGGCTGAGAATTAAAACTGGTGGTCAGACGTTGACATTTCTTCATGTAACGAGTTTCACAAATGATTTTCAAATTTGCTGTGTATTTTGAGCACAAAATGAAACTGACGTTCCTAATTAATTCACTCATAATTTTTACTCATCAGGTTATTTCTCTAAATGACGCAAGGAGAGGAATCGAGAATGTACAACTGAGAAATGAGAAAGGCCCCGTGTGAGATGGGAGGGGGCAGGGCCCAGACTCACTTCCTGTGTGAGATGGGAAGGGGCAGTGTAGCAGCACCACATCAGGCAAAATAGGGTTCACTTTATTTATATTATCATGTAAACATGATAATATTATCCTGCATGATAATGCCCTGTGATTATGTTTTGGATTGTGTTTTCTGTATTGACTTTGTTTACGTTAGGATCAGCTGACTCACAAAACTGGATGCAGCTGAGAATAATGAATGCGTTTAAGAGGACGCAGAAGTGACGGGCAGTGAGAAAGTTCTGTTTTTTCATTTTCTTGGAGTTAATCGAGATGTCGGTTTTGAAGTTGCATCTTTGGATTATATTTTTGCTCGTGGATTTATTAAGCCTCTTCCCGAGGATGTTTTGTTGACTGTGGGAGCGGATAATTCTGGCATTTATTGGCTCTCTTTTTTTTTTGGAACTGCCTTTCTTGCTGTGTGGCGATGGGCGGTGTAACGGACAATAAAACGTGTCTGGCATTTAAGTGATTGGACATTAATAACTGCCTGTTATTCGCTGTGTGGAAGAGCATATGTTTTGTTGTGATCATTAAGCCATTACAAACATACATCAGTCACGTTAAACTCAGATCTGTCTTTGTCATTTATCTCCACATTGAATACAATTCAGACTGAACATGTCAATTATCTTCTCTTATTATTATCTTTTATTCAAAATTATCCTGTATCTTTTTGGTAATAATCACTATTTGATTGTTACAGCGGGACCCACCTGGCTGCGGGCTGCTGGTCCCGCTGTCGTCTTCCTCCTTCAGTTCCGAGTCCAGCTCTCTGTCTTTGTCCCCTGGGTCATCGTGGGCGGAGCCTATCTGGGAGTACAGAGGATCCAGACTCTTCATGGCTCTGGAAACACCATCTGAAGTCTACAAAAAACAAAACAAAAAACATTAAGACTCTACAAAACCTTTTCATGTTCTCAAATGAAAAAGAAGAAAGGATCATGACCTTGTTGCCGTGACAGCGAGGGCAGCCTTTCCTCTTGTGTCGGCGGATCTTGGCATCGTGGCAGAGGCAGCGCCAGTTCTTACCCGACCAATCACACTCCTGGGAAAGAGGATCATAGACCAATCAGAATCAAGAGGTGACATGTGACAGAGACCCCTTAAGGTCACTTAAAGGGAGAGTCAACTCAAATATGTGATTACTGTCATTAAAATGTCCTCAGTTGGTGTAGAAACAGCCTGAACTATTAGCTGACTTCTCCTGGGACTAAAAACTTATTTTCACACGCAAAAGTGGAGCTGTGCCTCACCCCCCCCACTAGAGCTCTGTGCTCCCAGCATGCATCTGACTGGTGGCTCCCAGAGTCTGTGGACGTCCAGCGGGAGGCGGAGCCTTCAGCTGTCAGGCTCCTCTTCTGAGGAACGTTCTCCCACTTTGGCTCCAGGAAGCAGACGCCCTCTCTGCCTTTAAGAGCCTTAACACTTTCCTTTGTGATAAAACTTAGAACCAGGAC
The DNA here is from genome assembly GCF_902150065.1 of Myripristis murdjan. Taxonomy (NCBI): domain Eukaryota; kingdom Metazoa; phylum Chordata; class Actinopteri; order Holocentriformes; family Holocentridae; genus Myripristis; species Myripristis murdjan. Next base: position 34,773,644 of record NC_043995.1, on the reverse strand, counting down.
GTCCTGTAGCTCTGCTGCTATAGGCTCAGCCTGCCGGGGCCCTCCCATGATGCACTGGGCTCTCTCTCTCCTCACTCACATATCCATATTGCATCAGTGCATGTTCCTAACTGGCCATCCTCTCTCTCCTCTTCCTCCTTTCTTCCTCTGTGGTGTTTCTGCCTCTGCAGCTGGAGAGTCTGCAGCTGTGATGCAAACCAGCTGCTGCCCCCATCATCCTGATCAATTATGTATTTTAACTGTCATTAGTCATATTATTACTACTCCAATTATTAGTATTACTCAGTCCCGCTACAATCAGACCTATAATTATCATTATTACTATTCTTGTTGTCGTCGTTACTATTATTATCAGTAGCCTTATTATTGCTACTGGTATCATTATTGTTGTTGTAACCACTGTTAGCATGTTCATTAGTGCCATTATCACCACCACTACTACTACTATTATTAGTACTACTACTATTTCTACTACTATTACTATGCAACCCTATGTCAAACTTGCATTGTTCTGTGTTCTGCAATGTGACCAACACCAGCAGATGCCATAACAACCCAAATCATCACTGAATGCGGAAACATCACGCTGGACTTCAAGTAACTTGGATTCTGTGCCTTTCCACTCTTCCTTGATTTCCAAATGAAATGCAAAATTTACCTTCATCTGGAAAGAGGACTTTGGACCACTCAGTGATGATTTGGGGGGCCATGTCATCTGCTGGTGTTGGTCCACTGTGTTTTAAAGTCAAACCAGCCGTCTACCAGGAGATTTTATAGCACTTCATGCTTCTGGTCTGCTGACAAGCTTCATGGAGATGCTGATTTCTGTTTCCAGCAAGACTTGGCAGCTGCCAAAACTACTGGTAACTTGTTTGCTGACCATGGAATTACTGTGCTGGATTGGCCAGGCAACTCGCCTGACCTGAAGCCCATGCAGAATCTATGGGCTATCGTCAAGAGGAAGATGAGAGACGCCAGAGCCGACAGTGCAGACGAGCTGAAGGCTGCTGTCAGAGCAGCCTGGGCTTTAGGAACACCTCAGCAGCACCGCAGGCTGACCGCCTCCACGCCACCCCGCTCTGATGGCGCCACTGATGCAAGAGGAGCCCCGGCCAAGTATTCAGTGAATAAATTAACATACTTTTCTGAATGTCAACATTTCTGTGTTATAAATCCTTGTTTTGAGTGCAGAAAAAAATGAACTTCCTCCTTCCATGATTAATAAAAACATAAAAACTTGAAAAAAAAATGACCTTATAGTTGCCATGGGAACCAATCTTCCTCCTACGACGTCGGCTTGCCATTGGTTGGATTTTATGGCCCTCCTCCTCTTCTTCAAGCTCAGGCAGTGTGACCTCCTCAAAGCCGCTGCTAGCCCCGCCTCCTGACCCTGAGATAATCACCTCACCTCCATCAGACCCGCCTCCCTCATCCGGCCAATGAGCTTCTTCAAACTGTCCTGGGCGGGCTGGAGGTGGGCGGAGTTCATCAAAAAATACCCAGAATTCCCCTTGCAGATGGGTGTGGCCTTTCAGCAGAACGGACATCTGTGCTTTCAGCTGAAGGAAATAAAGCAAGAAATAAAATAATTAACAATGTGTTGATGTAAACAAACATGTCGAGGTAAACAAAGAAACATGTCGTCTGCATATAAAACATCCTACAATGGAATTTCAACTAAAACTACGCAAAACTGTTCTGGTTGCTTAACTTTAACATTTTCACAATGTGATATGTAAACAGAAGGTATTATTAATCACTATAATTATTGTATTATGAAGAAACTATTTTTCTTTATTTGAGTCTTGAGAATGTTCTCTATCTGAACCAATGCCTGGCTGCTTCATCTAAATCTGAAAGCAGAGGTAACGGGACGTTCTTCCTGCCTCGTGGATGCTGGCGGGGCTGAGATCAGCTCCTCCCTGCAGAGCCTTGATGATCTTCTGGTAGTGTGAGGGATTTTCTCCGAAGCTGATCTCCAGCTGTCTCAGGAAACGACGGCTGCGCTCGAACGCCTGCTGCTCCTCGAACTGGACAACAAACAGGGAGAGAGGGAGACGAGAGATTAGGAGCTCAATTTGTGGGTCAACCTCATGGCGCTCAGAAATTCCCATCAAATTCAAACACTTTTAAGTGATTTTCATACAAACCCTGAGAAACCTGAAACGGAAATGTCAAATAGTTTTCACAAAGTTCAGAAAAGTTGTCCATCCAATCTAAGACAGTGAAAACCCCCGTCCATTTTGAAAACAGTGATCCTTCTGAGCAGCCTCCTAAAGCTGAACCGACTTATTCTGAATGGTCAGATCTAGGGGTGGGTTAAAAATATCGATATTTTACGGCCTGGGATCCGTTTCCCAAAGCAGGTTTAGTGAAAACTCTGTTAACCCTGAAACGAGTGAAACTCTGAGTTTCTCTCTGTGTCCGCTCTCTTACAGCCACACACGGTATTTAACTTCCTCATTCATTCAGTCAGCAGGTGAGTTTTGGCGTGGCATATTCTGCCGTCTGTTATTTAAAAAATAATAATAAAAAAACAGTCGGTAGGCCTTTATTATTAGTCCATTAGTAGTTAGGTGGTGACTTTTTTTCACGAACATGGCATGTCCTTTTGACAACGATCCCGTGGATGAAGGTGCGGTGTTACTGCGCAGAGAATTAAATATTCTTTGGGAGATGGTTATAAGACCGCGCATAGATGTTTTAGCATTTCCAGACGATTATCTTTTTGAGCGTTACCGTTTCACATCACAGTCGATCATCTATATACACAACATAATCTGTCCTTACATTAGCTGCCAAGTGCGCTTCTCCCCCACGGTATTGCACCTAAATGAAATAAATTAATAGGCTACCATTCAAGCAGTTTTCCCCTGTAATATTATTGTGATTGCAACGGACTCCATTTAAACTTACGCACTGACCCGAGCAGCAGTGTTCTCCCACGCCGTCTCCCTCTGCTTTGTTGCACTTTCTTTAAAAAACATGTTCAAACTCGCTGTATGAATACATTAAGATTTCCAATTCAGCTGGGGTGAAAAACGCAGCCCGACGCTTCCCCGTTGTCATGGTGACTCGTCAAATCGGGGCTCCATTGACGCTGTCTTTTTACAGCTGTGGTGCACGCGCTTACCTCCAGGTGAAACTACTCCGAGTTGATAAAACTGACTCAAATCAGCTGTTCTGGAACCGAACAGAGTAGATCAGAGTAGATCAACTCAGAGTTCAGGGTAAGACTCGGAGTTTGTTGAACCTGCTTCGTGAAACGGACCCCTGGTCTGGTCTGATCTGGGTCTGGGTCTAGTGTCTGTTTACATTTTTTATTATTATTGTTTATATTGGTTGGCTGCTGGTGATTTGAGTTGTTTACACACTGGTAATAGGTGGTAACCAGGTTAAAAATGTGCACTGCATGCACCATGAGCCAGATGTACCGACCCAAAAACTGTTTGCACTACTATTTCAGTAAAAAGTACATTTTGTTGTATAACTATTTGTTTAAAGGTCAGTTCTTTCTTAATGTAAATAGTAATATTTAATTATGCACCAGGTTAGGGTTACTTTTACAATTGAATTTACAGCATTAGTTCTTTGAGAATCTTTTCCATTACCAAAGCAAAATTGGTGTTATAACTAAAATATCGACATCGAATCATATCGAATCGTATCGACTTGGAACCTAGTGTATCGGAAACGTATCGTATCGGGAGGTCAGTGGCGATACCCAGCCCTAGTCAGATCAGAAAGAATTAAAATGGCAGTTCTTTACCAGGCCACACTCCAGCGCCTGCTCCGGGTGGAGGAAGGCAGCGAAGTCTCGAAGGAGGTCTGTCCGATCTCCCAGGATGCCATGCAACCTCCTGAACAGCGCAACCACATCCCGTCCTTCATCCACGCGCTCAGACTCATAGAGCAGAGCCAGAAACTCCTCCACCTTCCCTGGAACGTCCTGCAGTGCCTCACGAACCTGACAGCAAGTTCATTAAAACACAAACACCTGGATTTTATTCTTATTCCATGAATGTAAAGCTTCCATAGCATTTATGTGTTTTGTTTCAACGTGGAAATTTACAAAGTGAGATGTAAAAAAAACTCACTGCACCAATGGCCATTCCCTGAAATTAACATTTAAATTAAAAAACTGCAAAGCATCAGCAGAGATGTCGGTACTCTGTGGTACTGAGTTCAGTTCAGGCCCCTCCCTTCTCACACACACACACACACGTCATTATTTCAGTGTTTGAAGTGACTTGCACATGCTTGAATATGTATAGCGACAAGACTTTTCATTGTGTTCCCAAAGTTCTGAGTGATCCTTGGAAAAAAAAAACAGAGTCCGCTTGAATCCAACAGCTAAACAGAACTGTTTCAGGTGACTGATAAGGGTTAGGGATTAGGGTTAGGCTTAGGGGTTAGGGGTTTGGGGTTAGGGGTTAGGTTTAGGCTACAGAGGCAGCAGCTGACACACTTCTGCATCTTATCAAGGTCTGTGTAATGTATTCGGGTGGTTCCTCTCACCCTGGTCAGGTAGCTCTGGGCGAAGGCGATATCCTTGCTCTCTCGGTGTGGGTCGTTGTCCAGGATGTTGTCGTCGTACAGCAGCAGCAGTTTGGATGAGTCCTTGCTGTTGCGCTCCTGTCGGCTCCGCCTCAGGCCACGGGGGGGCCGGGCTCGACCTGTGTGGAGCAGACAGGAAGCGAGAGGACTGAGCCCTGATTAGACAACCGGGCAGGTCTGAGTTTGTCCTTGGCCTGGGATGATATTAAAATTTGATGTCAAAATTGTCCTGGCCAAAATCATTTTGATTAACGATATTATCGCACTAATCATTAAAATATGTTTACAACTTTCAAAATGTCACTAAAACATACTGGAATGACTTAACACAACGTTTTGTTGGGAAACAATTACATTTATTGCACTTTTTTTAAATGAACATCCATGTAAGTGGAAATAACATGAATTATCCTTTAACAAAAAAGTCCAACTGGCACTGTGGTGTAAAAAATAAACTACTTTTTGGAATTCCTTAAATTAAAATTAATATTAATATAAAATAACCTGAAAAACACTGAGGCACTTTTCAGTCACTTAACAATACTGCTAGCCTTGTGGCTTGGAAAGTGACAAATTCAAATCCTTGATCCTTTTCAGGGTGAATTAAAGTGCAAAAATCTCAAAACATTAACTTTTTCAGGTTTCAAGTTTTGCTCGATGACGTGTGAGAATGTTCCCACTAGCACAAAAAATTTGCTCAGAAGGAATAATGTTTGCTGGTATGCACAAAAGTCTTCACGCCACCCTGGAAAGGTAAGGCATCTCTGCATGACCACTCCACCACAGCAGGGAGGCTCTTTGAGGTTGGTTTCTGCTGAGTCTGTTATTGTTGGTTGACCGGCAGTCTGTTTTGGTTAATCTGAAAATTTAAAAAAATGTCAATATCAAGCATGAATTACCCCAATAAAATCTATGACTTTAGTTTACAACCTGTATTATTTAAGTTAGTATTCACTAATTAAAGACACCTTCTTTACTTATGTTCACTGTTTGTGTGGGTTATATTTTTCCCTGATTATATTATACCTATGCATTGACTGTTTAACGTTAATACTCTATAGAATATAGTTGTCCTGCAGAGTGCTTACCAAGTATTTATAACATGTTAACAGCTTAGTGGTCCATATTAAAAAGATCAGCTGTCTAAAGATGCAGATCATCTAAAGAGCATAAGTTAATTCATATGTTATCAGAATATGTAGGTATTCAGCTACACAACAAAGTTGATTATAAGAAACCGCACCAAATGGTGCTGGCATCACATTAACATTACGTCAAACTAGAGGCAAACGCTAATTAGAATTTAGCTAAGGTGTACATAACATGAAAAACCCATCACAATACACATAACAAACTTCAAACTAAATGTCAACGTTAGTCTAAGTTATCCAATACATGCTGTGTTACTTTAAAGGGTTTTTGAAACTTACGCTGATTATTTCACCCGGAGTTTGGCGAACAAACCAGGATGATTGTCCCAGAGATGTGAGTGCAAATTGGTGGTTTTGGCCTTCAGAGCGACGCTTTCCTCCGGCAGCTCATCTCTGTCTTCTCTTGACTCAAATCCATAATTATTCCACACCTCCAACTTCACCTTTTTTTTGTGCGGGATACAGATATGGCGACTCCAACTCTGACTGCTCAGCCACGACAGTGACATGACACTGACTGACAAGTTTAGGATTTTAGATTAATTGCTTGCAAAGGTGCAGGCTCCCCTTTGTGGTGGCAGTTCAGAATACATGTGGAAACCAGGATTGTACATCAACAGGCAAGGGCAACAGCTTTCTGCACTCACTAATACGATGATAATGGAAATTATCCCAATTAATGGTTATCCCAGTCATCAATTAATCTCACGTGTTTTTATTCACATTGGACTTGGTATGAATAGATCTTTAGTGTGGGCTTTAAGGAAAAATCCACCTTAGATCCTCATAGCCACTGTCAGTTTGACGTAATCAAAAATCTACAGATGGGGAAGTGTGAATTTCTATATAGGATGTATGTTTTAGGTTAGGGCTGGGATTAGGGTCAGTTTTAGTGTGTATGTTTTTATGCATGTGTGTTTCACGGGCTGCTAAAACTTCCTTTATTAAATCTGAAGTTACAACAGCAAGAGCCTGAAACAAGATTTCCCTAGTTAGATTTCCAGAAGCAAATCCTGACTAGCTTTAGCAACATAAATAAGTAACATAACATAAATAACATAAATAAAGGTCGTATCTCAGATGAGGAAATCTGAGATACGACCTTTATTTATGTTACTTAGCAACAGACAACACCTTTCTCATCATGCTAATGCTAACATGCTGACTGCTGATGCTGTTGCGTTAAATTGCTCATCTCAGCAAGCAGACATGTTTTCTGACCTCGTCCTCGTCCCGGACCCTTCCCGCCCGATCTCGGGGTTCCCTCCCCGGGCGGCATCTCTTCATCTGTCATCTTAGCACTCCTCCCTTCTCCTGACTCCTCCCCCTTGGCAGGCCCCTCCTCCTCCTCCTCAGAGTTGTCCTCCTGGGAGCCGGGGGAGGTGGGGGAGGCAGGGGAGTGGTCCTCCTCAGAGTCAGCATCTCCACAGAGCCTGCCCTCGGAGGCGAGCCATGTCAGCTGCTTCATCGTCTCCTGTGGCGAAGAGACGGCGGTCAGACTTGGCACGGGCCAACAGTGACACAAACAAACACCTGAACACTCACACCTGAATTCACCTGTAACTCTGGAACAGAGAGCACAGACTCCTCTGAGGCAGACGACATCGCTTCCTCCTCATCTTCATCCTGTGTCAGGTCATCAAAGTCCTCCTCTTCCTCCTCCTCTCCCTGCCTGTCCTGATCTCCATCCCCGTCTTTCTCTCCGTCGTCGTCCCGCTCACCGTTGCTCTGTGCCTCGTCTCGCTCGCCATTCTCATCCCCTTCTCCGTCCTGGTCTCTGTCTCCGGCTCCACCTCCCTCTCCCCCTCCTCCTCCGTCTCCTGCCCCGCCTAAGTCTCCGTCTCCGGCCCCTGTCCCCCCCGCCTCCTGCTCCTCCTCTCCTCCATTAGTCATGGCAACATACCCGACACTCCACTTCCTGTTTTCCTCCTCCTCCTCTTGGCTCCGCCCTCCCGGAGAGGACAGGGGACTCAGTGTCGATGCCGATGATAAACTTTCCAGCTCCTCCATAAGCTCCTCCCCTCCCCCCACCCTGTTCTCTGCGCTTCTAGAACTCTGCCTGAGCCCCAGAGCATGCTGGGAGTCTCTGCTCTGAACCAGGAAGTGGTCCGGCTTCATGGTGGCACTCGATCCACCCCCTGCTGGCTGGTCTGGGACAGTCTGGGAAGAGGGGGGCGGGGCTGGAGGGGGGACAGTATGGTGTCTGTCTGGTTGCTTGGTGAAGGTTGGCGCCCTCCTGCTGCTGATGGGCGGCACTATAGTGAGGATGGAAAGTGACTGGCTGGTGGCGCCACGCGCAGAGTGGGCGGAGCCTGGACAAACAGCAAACGTTGGCAGCGTCTGAGGAGTAGGAGGCAGCGGGGTCATCTGGGTTTGTTTTGCAGGCACCTCAGCCAACGGAGTGATGACTTGTGAAGAGGCACCAGGCACGTGAGCTAAGAAGCCAACTGGCTGCTGGTCTGCCGGGGCTTTGGCGAGCGGCGGCAGCGAGGCGGTGTGGTTCAGGGTGAACATGCGGGTAGACCTCTGGGTGGTTTGGCAAGCCGGTTTGCGGAGAGGGGAGGGGTGCAGGCGCAGGGTACAGCTGTCAGGCAGGGTGAGGGGGTAGCTGCCGGACACCAGTCGGGTCTTCTGGATGATCTGCTGACTCTTCTGCGAATGAAAATTAAAACACAATCAGGAACATCAGAAAGGCACCCGCTGCTCTGTGATGTCAGGGCTTTATTTCAGTACGAGACCTTGAGCCAGTTCGGCAAGACGGAGACCACCCTGTCCACCGGGGGGCGCTGCTGTCCCGGCAGTACTCTGCTGCATGCTACGGGCATCAGCGGGACCACCCGCGACTGGCAGAACAGCTGGGAGAAAAATGACATCATTAAGTATTAAACTTGATGATAATGATGATGAGGTCACAGTTTCAACCCAGATCATACCTGAGTCATCAGTCACATGATCATTATGTCAGATAGTAGTAAGAGTGAAAAATCTACAAAATTTTCATATATACATACAGTGGTGGAAAAAAGTTTTCGGACACCCCATGCGTTTGTGAAATATTGCATAAAGAATCACTCTTAGGTCTTCAAGTGCAATTTCTTTTAGTGCAGTCACAGCCAAAACACTAAACAAATAGGGCTGGGTATCGCCACTGACCTCCCGATACGATACGATTCCGATACACTAGGTTCCAAGTCAATACGATTCGATATCGATATTTTAGTTATAACACCAATTTTGCTTTGGTAATGGAAAAGATTCTCAAAGAACTAATGCTGTAAATTCAATTGTAAAAGTAACCCTAACCTGGTGCATAATTAAATATTACTATTTACATTAAGAAAGAACTGACCATTAAACAAATAGTTATACAACAAAATGTACTTTTTACTGAAATAGTAGTGCAAACAGTTTTTGGGTCGGTACATCTGGCTCATGGTGCATGCAGTGCACATTTTTAACCTGGTTACCACCTATTACCAGTGTGTAAACAACTCAAATCACCAGCAGCCAACCAATATAAACAATAATAATAAAAAATGTAAACAGACACTAGACCCAGACCCAGACCCAGATCAGACCAGACCAGGGGTCCGTTTCACGAAGCAGGTTCAACAAACTCCGAGTCTTACCCTGAACTCTGAGTTGATCTACTCTGATCTACTCTGTTCGGTTCCAGAACAGCTGATTTGAGTCAGTTTTATCAACTCGGAGTAGTTTCACCTGGAGGTAAGCGCGTGCACCACAGCTGTAAAAAGACAGCGTCAATGGAGCCCCGATTTGACGAGTCACCATGACAACGGGGAAGCGTCGGGCTGCGTTTTTCACCCCAGCTGAATTGGAAATCTTAATGTATTCATACAGCGAGTTTGAACATGTTTTTTAAAGAAAGTGCAACAAAGCAGAGGGAGACGGCGTGGGAGAACACTGCTGCTCGGGTCAGTGCGTAAGTTTAAATGGAGTCCGTTGCAATCACAATAATATTACAGGGGAAAACTGCTTGAATGGTAGCCTATTAATTTATTTCATTTAGGTGCAATCCCGCGGGGGAAAAGCGCACTTGGCAGCTGATATAAGGACGGATTATGTTGTGTATATAGATGATCGACTGTGATGTGAAACGGTAACGCTCAAAAAGATAATTGTCTGGAAATGCTAAAACATCTATGCGCGGTCTTATAACCATCTCCCAAAGAATATTTAATTCTCAGCGCAGTAACACCGCACCTTCATCCACGGGATTGTTGTCAAAAGGACATGCCATGTTCGTGAAAAAAAAGTCGCCACCTAACTACTAATGGACTAATAATAAAGGCCTACCGACTGTTTTTTTATTATTTTTTTTTTAAATAACAGACGGCAGAATATGCCACGCCAAAACTCACCTGCTGACTGAATGAATGAGGAAGTTAAATACCGTGTGTGGCTGTAAGAGAGCGGACACAGAGAGGAACTCAGAGTTTCACTCGTTTCAGGGTTAACAGACTCAGAGTTTTCACTAAACCTGCTTTGGGAAACGGACCCCAGGCCAGACTCTCTCTCATCTCTCTGAAGCGGATGGCCTGGATCTAGCGAGATCTGACTGCGATAACGGTGCACGAAGCACTAAACCACGCGAGACTAAAGAGGTTAACCAAACAAAAACACCAAACGGGTAAAATCTATTGCATTTTAAAATATCGATACTGGGATTTATGTATCGATTATCTTTTCTACACAAGTGTATCGATATAATATCAAAAATAACGATATTTTTAACCCACCCCTATAAACAAATCCTAAAAAAGCCATTAAAAACTTAAAATTGATTGGTTCCATAAAAATACAGAAGAAATTTTGAGTACTGGGTCATTTTGGTACCAGTGATGAAGGTCTTTCTTTTTATTTAAAGACACAATTTTTGTTGCCGAGCTTCGTGTCTGTATAAAGCAGCACATCTGAAAGTTCTTCAGAGACAAAAATGGCTAAAACAAAGAACCTAATGCAGGAAACACGCCTGAAGATAAAGATTCTCAGCCAGGAAGGGTCCAGCTGCCGCCAGATAGCCAGGAAGTGCAGATGCAGTCCTTCAGCAGTTGGATCCACTCTGCAGAAATACAGACGAACCAACAGCTTGGAAGACAAACCAAGATCTGGGCGTCCAAGGGTTTCTTCAGCAAGAAATGACCGCATCCTGATACGCATGTACAGCAAAACCACCGAATGACATCACAGGAGCTTCAGCAGCAGTGGTCAAACCAAACTGGTGTCCAGTGTTCCACCCGCACTGCACGTGGCCGACTTTTAGATCATGGCTTAAGGTCCTACAAGGCTATCAAGAAGCCCCTGATCAATGAGAGACAGAGGTTAGCCCGGCATCGTCGGCCCAGGCACACAAGAACTGGACAGCCAGGAACTGGAAGAAGATTCTGTGGTCAGCCGGGTAGTAGTGGCATAGGGACTACAGATGAAAACTAGCCTTCTGGCTAACTCTAAACTAAACTAAACTAGATGAGTCCAGTTTCCAGCTTGTTAGTTTTTCTTGTAAACAATAAACAAAAAATATAATTTGTATTTGTTTGTATCTGTCTAATGCAGCCACACCTTTTGAAACACAAAAAAGATTTTTCCACAAATATTTCATGATAATATTTGAGATTGTGTAAAATTTTAAGGGTGTCCGAAAACTTTTTTCCACCACTGTGTGTGTGTGTGTGTGTGTGTGTGTATATGAAAATTTTGTATAGGTACACTACCAGTCAAAAGTTTGGACACACCTTCTCATTTAATGTTTTTTCTTTATTTTCATGACTTTATTTTCATGACTATGTTGTTGAAGTGCGGGACGAGTCGGGTGCACTGCGGGACCGTGTCTTTCTCGAATGCCTTCTTTCCTTTCTCCCTTTCCGCACCACCTTTCCTCTTTTTTCCCCTGGACTTGGGGAATTAATTTATTAACTTCTATTCAATCATGCAACCTTTTCTTCAGACACACACACGCAAGTCACGACACCCCCTCCTCAACATGCCGCCTGTGTTTATAGCACACTCGGACTGTTGGGGCGGGTGTTAATCAAAACAAACCAATCACGTCCTCACAGCTGGCCTCTGATTGGCCTGGCCTGTCTCTCTGACTTTAAAAAGTAAAAGGTCACACTGGCGACCTGTCTAAAACAAAAACAAAAACAAAAACAAAAAAAAAAAAAAAAAAAAGAAGAAGAAGAAGAAGAAGAAGACAGGCAAGCCACCAGGCCAGTGACAGGCTGGCGCTTTGGGAATTCTCCCGGTTTTCCTGATATACAGTCCGGGCCTGCCAGCAAAGCCCCCCCACACCATCACACCTCCTCCTCCATGCTGCACAGTGGGAACCATGCACCTTTTCTGCGTCGCACAAAGACAAGATGGGTGGAACCAAAGATCTCAAATTTGGACTCATCAGACCAAAGCACAGATTTCCACTGGTCTAATGTCCATTCCTTGTGTTTCTTGGCCCAAACAAATCTCTTCTGCTTGTTGCCTCTCCTTAGCAGTGGTTTCCTAGCAGCTATTTGACCATGAAGGCCTGATTGGCGCAGTCTCCTCTTAACAGTAGTTCTAGAGATGGGTCTGCTGCTAGAACTCTGTGTGGCATTTATCTGCTCTCTGATCTGAGCTGCTGTTAACTTGCGATTTCTGAGGCTGGTGACTCGGATGAACTTGTCCTCAGAAGCAGAGGTGACTCTTGGTCTTCCTTTCCTGGGTCGGTCCTCATGTGTGCCAGTTTCGTTGTAGCGCTTGATGGTTTCTGCGACTCCACTTGGGGACACATTTAAAGTTTTTGCAATTTTCCGGACTGACTGACCTTCATTTCTTAAAGTAATGATGGCCACTCGTTTTTCTTTAGTTAGCTGATTGGTTCTTGCCATAATATGAATTTTAACAGTTGTCCAATAGGGCTGTTGGCTGTGTACCAACCTGACTTTTGCACAACACAACTGATGGTCCCAACCCCATTGATAAAGCAAGAAATTCCACAAATGAACCCTGACAAGGCACACCTGTGAAGTGAAAACCATTTCAGGTGACTACATCATGAAGGTCATTGAGAGAAGGCCAAGGGTTTGCAGCGCTGTCAACAAAGCAAAGCGTGGCTACTTTGAGGAATGTAAAATATAAAACATATTTAGAGTTATTTAACAGTTTTTTCTTTGCTACATAATTCCATATATCTTGCTTCATATATTTGATGTCTTCAGTTTGTATCTACAATGTAGAAAATAGTAAATATAAAGACAAAACATTGAATGAGAAGGTGTGTCCAAACTTTTGACTGGTAGTGTATATGTGTATAGGTAGAGGTGAACCTGAACGTGTAACATGGCGTCTGAGTGAGGGGCGGACCTTGATGACGTTGTCCTGCGGGGCGTTGGGACCGCACATCTCAGAGATGTGTCTCCTCACGTTCTCATGTTTCTTGCAGAGCAGGAAGGAACTGAGCAGCTGCTCGGGCAGAATGCTGCACTCGAAATGCCTCAACCCCAACACGATCAGACTGCACAGAGGCATGATGGGACACACAGAGGCATGATGGGACACAGAGGCATGATGGGACATGAACATTTCTCATTACAAAGAGAGTAAGAAAGTAAGAAAATTCAGTTCACAGATCCGCTCCTTACAATCTGCTGATGGTGATACTGAGTGTGTGTGTGTGTGTGTGTGTGTGTGTGTGTGTGTGTGTGTGTCCGCACCAGTCCTCTCCACTAGTGTATATGGTCCTGGATCTGTGGGGATGCAGGTCGGGGTCCAGGCTGCAAATAGGAAGTAGTTCAGGGTGCAGGAAGACCGACCGTGTGGCGAAGAGCCAGGCAGCATCGGCCGGCAGTAGAGGGTAGGCCCGACCTGCACACACACACACACACACACACACACCTGTCAAAATGAGTTTTCTAAAGCAGACCAAAACGGTGCCTGTTGATTGGTTTAAAGTAGGGCTGCACAATTAATCGAATTTTAATCGTGATCACGATTTTGGCTGCCACGATTAAATGTGCCTGATCGTCGGCAATATTTACATTTAAAATGCGGCTCTGCTGCGTATCTAATCAAGCACTTTCTCAGCCAGTAGTCAGCCAACCACCAGGGGGCGAACACATGGTTAGGGCTTCATTAAGCTGCCTAAATAACAAGCGAGCGCACCCTGCAGCGGTGTACTGTATTCAAGCACGGAACGGAGCGATCACACTAGTCAAATAATTTTATTTTTTTATTATTAAGCATTTATTCTTATTTACAGTTTCATTTTGCACTGAAAACTGTTAATATATTGTTTGTTTAAAAGTAGTGCAATAAAAATACAGATGCTTTCCCTAACATGATGAATAATCGTGATGAATAATCGTGATTACAATATTGATCAAAATAATCGTGATTAGCATTTTGGCTATAATCGTGCAGCCCTAGTTTAAAGTTACATTTATTTTATAAGAGCTGGGTTAGAGCCTCTGAGGTCTGATAGACCAATCAGCATGCAGGACCCAGACAGGCAGTTTTTTTATTAATTAATTAATTTATTTTTTTTTTGGAGAGTTAATTTTCCTGTAAACACAAAGACCAGCTCACAAGAGCTACCATCACATTGCTGACTGGCAGTCGGGGGTCTTACTGCTGGTGGCAAGGCTCATGCTGGGCAGCAGGCGGCGGCGAACTGCAGGACAAGGACGGCGAGGGGGCGGAGCCTCCTCTCTCTCCTCTACCTCCTGCAGGAGATCCAAGGCCTCCTGGAGGTTCAGAGCTCTGAAGCTGCTTGGGAGGCCTAGCTCCTCCCGAAGCCCGGAGAACCGCTGAAGCTCCTCCTTCAGGAGAGCAGCAGAACAACATCATGTTATCACACTTTTCACATCAGGCAACCAATAATTACCTCCACACAATAAACCAATAATAATCCAATATTAATAATCCAATAATCTTCATCTCACAGTTTGAGGCTGCATGTTTGCTGTGTTTGTGTCTGAGTCTCCTCCCTCATAAACACACAGCTCTATTCCTGCCATGTGATTGGCTACTGGTCATCGTGAAACATTTTAAGTTTTTTTTATATTTATGTTAAGGAAGACTATACTGAAATATTTATTGATAATGCTTTATTGACTGGCCCTTCTCACCAGCAGTATAAATATGTATGTGTGTATGAGTGTGTGTTAGTGTGCATATGTGTGTGCGTTGGTGTGTATGTGTATGTGGTGGTGTGTATGTGTGTGTTAGTGTGTGAGTGTGTATTTTGTTCATAGTGATGTCACCTTGTGATGCTTTAGTTTGTTCTGGTAAGATTGTAAAACAAAGTCGCGCCTCAGGAAGTTGAACTTAAAACTGAAGATGACTGTGCAGCTGTTTGGTGATGTCACGGTGATGTCACGGTGACTCACCAGGTATTGTTTGGTGATGCTGGCCTCGTGGTTCAGGGCTTCAATGTGGCGACTAAGCAGGTGGACCTGCGTCAGCAGCTGGACGTGCTGAAAGACAATCACACAGTCCAGTCAGGTCAGAGGTCATGTGGCCTCAAGTGTTAGGATTTGGGTGTTGGGTGTTGGCTGGGCAGGTGTCAGGTGCCGGATGTTGGGTGTTGGCTGGGCGGGTGTTAGGTGTCGGGTGTTGGGTGCCGGGTGTTTGGTGTTGGCTGGGCGGGTGTTAGGTGCCGGGTGTTGGGTATTGGCTGGGCGGGTGTTGGGTGTGGGGTGTTGGGTGTAGGCTGGGCGGGTGTTAGGTGCCCGGTGTTGGCTGGGCGGGTGTTAGGTGTGGGGTGTTGGGTGTAGGCTGGGCGGGTGTTAGGTGCCCGGTGTTGGCTGGGCGGGTGTTAGGTGCCGGGTGTTGGGTGTTAGCTGGGCAGGTGTTAGGTGCCGGGTGTTAGGTGCCGGGTGTTAGGTGCCGGGTGTTAGGTGCCGGGTGTTGGCTGGGCGGGTGTTAGGTGCCGGCTTGGTGGGTGTTGGGTGCCGGGTGTTGGGTGTTGGCTGGGCGGGTGTTAGGTGTGGGGTGTTGGGTGTTAGGTGCCGGGTGTTGGCTTGGCGGGTGTTGGGTGTTGGCTTGGCGGGTGTTAGGTGTGGGGTGTTGGGTGTTGGCTTGGTGGGTGTTGGGTGCCGGGTGTTGGGTGTTAGGTGTGGGGTGTTGGGTGTTGGGTGTTGGGTGTTGGCTGGGCGGGTGTTGGGTGTTAGGTGCCGGGTGTTGGCTTGGCGGGTGTTGGGTGCCGGGTGTTGGGTGTTGGCTGGGTGGGTGTTAGGTGCCGGGTGTTGGGTGTTAGGTGTGGGGTGTTGGGTGTTAGGTGTGGGGTGTTGGGTGTTGGCTGGGCAGGTGTTAGGTGTGGGGTGTTGGGTGTTAGGTGCCGGGTGTTGGCTTGGCGGGTGTTGGGTGTTGGGTGTTAGGTGCCGGGTGTTGGCTTGGCGGGTGTTGGGTGTTAGGTGCCGGGTGTTGGCTTGGCGGGTGTTGGGTGTGGGGTGTTGGGTGTTAGGTGCCGGGTGTTGGCTTGGCGGGTGTTGGGTGTTAGGTGCCGGGTGTTGGGTGTTAGGTGCCGGGTGTTGGGTGTTAGGTGCCGGGTGTTGGGTGTTAGGTGCCGGGTGTTGGGTGTTAGGTGCCGGGTGTTGGGTGTTGGCTTGGCGGGTGTTGGGTGTTAGGTGCCGGGTGTTGGGTGTTAGGTGCCGGGTGTTGGGTGTTGGCTTGGCGGGTGTTGGGTGTTAGGTGCCGGGTGTTGGGTGTTAGATGCTTGTTGCTGAGGTCTGGGACGGCCGACCTGCTGGACCTGCTGCTGCAGCTGCAGCTTCTGTCTTCGGTCCAGGTAGAGGGCGGGGCAGATCCGGCCTGGCACAATGATGGTGCTGGCGGGTGCCCGTTGCCCGGGCACACTCTGCAAGCTGAGGTTGTCATGGTGATGAGCGGGCGTGTCCTGCAGGGCCCTGCGTTGCTGCAGAGCCTCGTACTGCTGTCGTACAGCCCGTCGGCGCTCCGTCAGCAAGCTGTCGAGCGGAGCCTGGAAACTGCATGGAGCAGATTTAGGACAGAGATTAGGAACGCAGAACGTGTCAATAAGCCACGCCCACATCTGACCTCCTGCCGCCATTGGGCTGCAATGTATCACAGATCTTACAGCTTGCAGTTTTAATTTTGGCAACTGATTTTGATTTAGTCTTATGACTAAAATGCATATTAGCATTAGTCACATTTTAGTAATCTGAATTAATGTTCGACAAAATCTGTACAAGTTTCAGTCTCATGTTAGTCAAATGCATTTTTGTGATTTTTCAAATATCAACAAAGTAACTTTCCATCAAGCACACACACGTGTGGAGTGGGAGAACAGGACCTGAACTTGTTGTTGCTTTACTATAAATCAAGAAACAGAATGTTCTTTCATTAGCTGTTAGATTTATTTAGCTGCTCCACGTGCAACACTGCAAAATGCAAATAGTGATTTTAACACAGACAGATGATCAAAAGAACATCAGGCCCGCCAAACAGCAGCACAGGGTGTCTCTTCTGTTCCTGTTGTGCATTGTGTTTTATTTCCTACAGCATTATCAGTAAAGTGTGTCCATACATCTTCTTCTCTCTGTGGTTTGAATCATAATGAACCCTGTGAAGCTGTGTGGCCTCAGCTCCACCCTCACTCAACCAATTCAGCCACTGACAGGGCAGCACACTGCAAGCTTATATTTTGAGAGACACGCCAGATGAGGCATTTTTTATCAGTCTCTTAACATTTTTGTCCTGTCTCATCTCATCAGCGAAAACCAAACATACATGTCGTCGTAGTTATTATTTATCTATTACTTATCTATTTTTAGCTCAGCTCGTCTCGTCTTGCTCATGGAAAAAAAGGTCGCTGACGAACATTTTTCGTCATCATCTATGTTGACAAAATTAGCAGTGATGGCTCAGATTTGTTTTCAATCACAAATCAGATCGGCCACCATGTTGCATCTGTCTCCTCCTGCTCACTCTTCTTCATGGGTTCTGTGTGGAGAAGCGGCAGCAGAGGACGGTTCTTTTCCTCCCAACCCAAACAGTCACAGCACTTCTCTGCTGCACCGTCCCAAAGGGAGGCCGTGCACGCGCACGTGCATACGCGGGCCGCTTGTGATTAGCATCTGCAAACATTTTTATGGACGAGCTCTCAAATATGCCTCTCTTCTCACAATTCTGTTCTGGATCAATCAATCGACTGACAGAACGTTAACTGATCATAATTTTGAGTTAATCTGAATTCTGAACGAGTGATTATTTCAGTCAGTTCAATTCAATTATATTTTTAATTATCAAGGAAAAGAACAAACGGTGGTCAAGAGACTTCTCAGATTTAAAAAAAAAAAAAAAAAAACTTTCTCAATGCCACAAATCAGTTGTCCAACACATGGAAACAACATTTTCAAATTGGAATAATTATAAAGATTAGATTATAAAAATAATATCTGAATGTAAACATCTGACAGTCTGTTGAAATAATAGCAAAAAAAAAGCCTGAAGTAAGACAGGCAATAAAATAGTTCTATGCATAAATAAAGAGTTTACACAGAATAACAGCATCTCTGTCTTCTGCAGTCACCATGGAAACGCTCCGCCTGGGCGATGTGTTTTTTGGTCTGTATTTTAACACTGAAACACTTAAATTTTATTTCAGCGACTGAACGTCCCTCTGCAGAGACAAAACAAAGCATCACTTTTTTAACTTTCCTGTTACACTAGCACTGACTCTATGGGAAAAAAAAAATCACATTTCCTTTTTTAAAGTTTTAACAGTTCAGCTCAGTTCAGACTTTTACTGTCCTAAGAGGGGAAATGTGTTGTGGCTCCCAGTCTCAGGCCACTCTGATTTCAGCTGATCAACTTTCCAGCTCCTTTGTTTGTTTGTTTTTCCACATTAAGGTCAAGGAAGTTTTCATCATACCAGTTAACAAAATCTGGCAGGGCGCTACCATGGTCCAACTCTGACTCTTGAAGGAGAGTCAGAAGTGCTGTATCGTCTGAGAATTTTACCAAGAAGCTGCCCTCTTTGCGAGACCTGCAGCTGTCTGTACACAGGATGAAAAGAAGGGGAGATAAAACCCTGTGGGGAGCCATCTGACAAAACTCCATTAACTAAAACCTGCTGCTTCCTATCAGTTAAAAAGTTTAAAAGCAACAATAAAAACTGATCACGTAAATTAAAATAAGAGGAAAGTCGTGCGGGTGCATCTCGTTAAAAGCTGAAGAGAAATCAGCCTTGTCTTGCCTTCCTTATCAGGGAGACATCTCCACTGAAAACATGTCAGCGTTGTTCAGATTTTTACTTATTACTGTGCAATATGTGTGTTTATGTGTGTGTTACCGTAAAGCCTGCGGGACATTGAACTGGGGCAGGTTCTGTTCTGGCACCTCCACCTCCACCTCCACCTCCTCCTCCTCCTCCTCCCCCTCCTCCTCCTGCTTGTTTCCGGGCTCCTCTTGGAACTGAACACAAACACCAAACACCAGAGGCAGAAACAGACTTATTCTATTCTTATTCTTAATCTTATTCTGCAATAAAACCTCAGGTCAGTAAAAACCCGTCTCACCGTATCAAACAGCTCCTCCAGCAGCTCGTTCACCTCCCTCTCTGAAACACAGAGGAGGCAGCTTCAACACATGGAAACGTGTGTGTGTGTGTGCTGCTCAGGTGTGTGTGCAGTTCTTCAGGCTACACAAACATTATATTGCACCTTTAATCTCACCAACTCAGTTTCTAATTCACCATTAGATTAGATTAACACATTCGTCTATGATGCATTTTCACTTCTCAATCCAGAGGAGAGACACACACACACACACACCCTGCTCTCAGTGACAAAAGGAGGAAGGAGAGAGGAGGAGGACAGGAGGAAGAGGAGTAAAAGAGGAGGAGGAGGACAGGAGGAAGAGGAGTAAAAGAGGAGGAGGAGGAAGACAGGAGGAAGAGGAGTAAAAGAGGAGGAGGAGGAGGACAGGAGGAAGAGGAGTAAAAGAGGAGGAGGAGGACAGGAGGAAGAGGAGTAAAAGAGGAGGAGGAGGACAGGAGGAAGAGGAGTAAAAGAGGAGGAGGAGTACTGGTGATGCGGACGGCGCGGTCAGTCCTGTAGTCCTCCAGGTCGGGTTCCTGCAGGTCGTCCAGGAAGTTGTATTCAGGGTCGTCCTCGTCGTCTCCTTCCTCTAAAGGAACAGACAGACAGACTCGTCGCTTTCTCATCATGTTGCTAGGTAACCAGCTTCAACACAACAACGACCAATCACAACACAGTGATGTCACAGAGTGACGTCACACCCTGACCTTCGTGGTCAGAGGCCATGAGGCCCTGCAGCCAGCGAGCCCAGTGGCGGTCCTCCTCCTGCAGGGCGGCGCTCTCATCGTACATGTCGGCCGTGATGTCAGGGGCCAGAAGCTCCGCCTCCAGCCGGCCCAGTGGAATATCCACCAAAGGACGTTTGGAGCGTGTGCGGTACGCCAGCCCGCTGGCATCATCGTCATCATCATCATCATCGTTCTCACCCTCTACGGTCAGAGGCTGACAGGAAGTCAGACGATAAATAATCAATAATCCATCAGTCAGACCAACAGTCTGATACTGCTGTGTGTGTGTGTGTGTGTGTGTGTGTGGGGGGGGGGGGGGGGGGCAGGAACATTGTTACATCACTGTGATGTCACCACACAAAGAAGCGTGTCACTGCCTGCATGAGGCGTGTCATATCAACATCAATAATCATCAATAATCAATACTATCAGGTCACATGTTCAGGAAAAAGAGTTTGGCAGGAGGAGGAGGAGTTTACCTGGTAGCCAGGGCAGGTGGGGTTAAAGGTCAGCTCCTCCTCCACAGCATGGAGCCGCTCCAAGAAGGAGGAGTCTGCAGGAGGGCAGGGAGGAGCCTCCACCCTGGGGTGTCTGGGAAACGCAGCCTCCTGAACAGAGAGGTCAAAGGTCAGAGGTTACAGGTCACATTGGTCAAAACAGTTCTCGGGGTCTGCCGATGTTTAGTTGTGGCTACTGGGGACAAGTAATTAGTGTCAGTGTGATGAACTTTATGAAATCCAAGTGATGTTTTTGTAAATGCAATATACTGGAATCAGGTCTAACGTAGGTTGATGTGTATCTGACCATCTGACATTTATGATTTAGGTTAACAGCTACACTTCAGAGGTGCAGTTAATGTGAACTAGGTCCTGTACTGTTTATGTTCTTGTCTTTATTTTGTAGATTGGTGTGAGTTGTTTTTGGTTGTTGTTTGTGTTTTTTGTAATATACTGTAATGTAAAGATAATTGTGTTGGGTGTGGACTCCAGGAAGAATGGCCTTAGCCAAAGCTAATGGAGATCCAAATAAAGATAAAGGTCAGAGGTCAGAGGTCAGCATACCTTGGTGGGGCCGTCAGTCTGCTGGGCAGGTGCCTCTCTCGATTGTGAGCCCTGTGGCATTCTGGGAGATGAGCCCATGCTGTCTGCATCACTTAGAAATATCTGCCCTCACACACACACACACACACACACACACACACACACTTAATTACAGATACACTGTGCTGTGATGTCACTAACCTGAACCCTAAGTTCACAAAATCAAAGTCTCTAAAGGTCAAAGGTGACTTCTCACCTCCTCCTCCTCCTCCTCCTCCTCCTCCTCCTCAGGACAGTATTCTTCATCAGACGAGTCTTCATCATCCTCCAACAGGATGTCCACAAACTGAGGTGGCTGAGCGCGTGCACACACACACACACACACACACACACACACACACACAGTTGCTGTCAGCTGATATGTGTGATCAGGGTGTTCAGGTGGAGGCTCCACCGTGTGATTACCGATCTCGTAGAGTCAAAGTGATTAGAGTGATGACACGGGGTTTACCTTCGCTCTGGCTCCCCCTGTTGACATGTTCTGATCAGAGAGAGAGAGACAACCATCAAAACTTTTTTTAAACACCTGATCCAAGCATGAAAACTTTATTTAAACATCTGATCCAAACAGAGGACGTGCAAAGACACACAGGACCGCCGCTCACCTGCTGCGCCACCTGCCGCAGTCGGGCCCGTGTCATCTTCGGCTCCTGCAGGAAACACACACACATTGTTGGTTTATATCCACACACATGCACATGCACACACACACACACGCACGCACACACACACACACACACACACACACACACACACACACACACACACACACACACACCCTAACACACACAGTGCACAACACTCACAAATATAGGCAGGTCCTGTGTGGCCTGGATGGCAGCTTTCATCATGGCCACCACGTGCTCATGGGTAATCACCTCCTGAGGAGACAGAAGCTCGTTAACATCTGAACATGTTAAAGCTGAATGTCTAAAACTGCTCGTTAACGTCTAAACCACAGAACCTGAATGGAGCAGAACATTCACTGGACTGTTTGCTGTGGTCGTTTGGCTGAGAAGACACTTGTGCCAGCGCAAATGTTGGGCAGTTCAGAGTCACACCCTCCTGAGACCTGAGAAGCCATGTTGTGCCGTGCGGTTACAGTTATGGCTGCCAAAAGTAGTTAATAAACGATAATATTTCCCACCATCTGGAATACAGACATTAGGGTTACGCCGTTCCGACGGTCCTGCTGTGTTGATCTGAATGGGAAAGTCTGTTCTACTCCAATTCAAGTTCTATGGTTAGGGTTGAGCTCACATGCAGGATGGTGCGGACGTTGCTGGACGTCAGGTTGTGCTGCTTGGACTTCCTGTCCAGGTCGATGTCGAGCTGTCCCAGCTCATCGTCACTTGACTCGCCGCTCTCCTCCCATGGCCTTCTGGGAAACACATCGTCCAAGACCCTTGGCTTGTCTGCGTGCAGACACGTGAAGAGATGAAGATATGATGTCAGACTACTGGCTCCGCCTCTTTCCGTGAGATACATACTGACCCATCATGTCTAACTGAGATTGTTATATAACCTGCAGAGGCTGGGCCACAGCCACACACACACACATTTACATACTATACACACACATACACACACACACACACACACACACACACACACACACACACACACACAACCCTTACACATGTACATAATATACCACATACATACCGACACTGCGCATGCAGATCTCTACTGTCCTTTTTCATTTCCTATTCCCATCTTGTTTTTGTATTTCTGGCTTTGGTGTTAAATTATTGCTGGTGTGACATTTTGAATTTCTGCTTTGGGGATCAGTAAAGGTAACACTAAAAGGTAACACTAACACTAAAATGTAAAACACATGGTTTACATTTTAATGTTAAAGTTTGGAGTGACGCTGCATCTGCAGATGTTCCTGTCACCTGACACATCGCAGCTCCACTCCTCACAGGATTCTCCTCTGTCTGGAGTCCTGCCATCCGCCCTGCGAACACACACCGTCTCCTCCCTCCTGTCCGGTCTGGGAACACACACCGTCTCCTCCCTCCTGTCCGGTCTGGGAACACACACCGTCTCCTCCCTCCTGTCCGGTCTGGGAACACACACCTTCTCATATCTCCTAAGAATTTTGGGCTGAACGTGCCAAACATCCGAGTCCAGACGTCGCTTCTCCTGAACAGACACAGTGGAGTTTGTCTCATTAGCATTCATTTTTTACTGTAACTACAATTCCTACTAAAGTTCTATAAGGTTTCCACATAGAGCTGAAGGGAGGTCAGCAGGACTGTTTGTAGATTCTTGACGATGTTTCAGTTCTTACGATACGATAAACTTTATTGTCCCACTCAGGGAAATTCGTCTTGGACTCAGCAGCTGTGCCATAAATGCCTTGACAGCCACAATAACAAACATCATCAGCCGTACCATCACCAGCAGTATTGCACATAACCCATAACATAACACATACATACATACACACACTATACATACATGATACATGCCAAAAGATCACCATAATAAAAACACTGATGAATCTGATGGAGGTTGGCTACTTCTGCGTTCCGCCCGAGTCAACTGGATGTTTCACCCACAACCCCAGAAGCGCTCCAGGAAAATTGTAGATATAGATGGAAGAAAACACAGAACTAGCGACAGAAGAAGAAGAAGACTTCTTCGTCTGTATTTCCGGCAGACCAGACGCCTAAACGCGTGCTGCTGCCCCCTGCAGGCTGAGTGTCCCATTACATAAGAGAGTGGAATACATTGAAACACAGGAATATGCCAAGTAACATGTAAACGGAATATTCCAGTTGCTGCAGCGCAGTGACCTTAGCCGGAATATTGAGCCGAACCGGAATATGGTGTGCATGTAAACGTACTCATTGTCTGCACAGAAATGTATGTAGTCTGTTATTACTTCAGTGGCCTCATCGATCTCCAAATTAGAGAATATGTCCCAGTCTGTGCAGAGGAAGGATCCTTTGAGTGTTTGTGGTTTACTCCTTTTAAAAACAGAGTTTGACAGTGGGGGAAATGGTTTTGCAGTGTATGCATTTTTTATGTTACCATAACATTTATCTAAAACTCTGTTGTGTCGTGTGCCGCATGTCACATATTGCTCAAATCCAGGGAGAGATAGTTCCAACTTGCAATGGTTAAAATCCCCAAGAATCACAATCGGGGCTCCAGGTGTGCGTTGCAGTTGTTGGTGAACGCGATCTGCTATTCTGGTAGCCACTCTTGCTGCGTTTCCGCTGGGGGGAACATACACAGCACATATTAAAACATTTCCGAACTCCCTCGGTAAGTGGTGGGGTCTCAGAGACAGGCACAGTCTCTCTCACAGTGGTGGCCTGCCCATTTGATGAGAACCCAGTGGATCGAGGTGCACAACTTGTGCACCTTTTTTTCCAAGTTAGGCCGAGTATTTTCTTTCCCTTTCTTCTTCTTCTTCTTTTATAAAATTAATACATTTTACTTAGACTTCTTATTTTAATTCTGTTTGTTTTTCTCACATTTTTTTCAATTTGAAGAGAAGAGAAAGAATGAATTCTTCTTTTTTTTCTTTTTTTTACTCATGACTCTACACTGTCCAACAAAAAAATGATCTTGTAGCCTGATGTAATGATTTTTAAAAATATCCACTATAGTTTCCATTAGTTTGCTCATATTTAGTATTTAGGCTGGCTGCCCTGAAAAGTCCACATGAGAGTTGGTGCCAAATGTTTTACAGTCTTTAAGTGACAGTGAAATAATATTTTAACCAGCAGAATAATCACGAGGCGTCAGAGGCTTTATAAAATGAAATATCAAAACCAGTTGAATCAAAGTGACGATTCTGATGAAGCTCAAACTGAGGGCAGCGGCCCAGCGAGGGTCGCCCCTCACTGTGAGAGAGGGCCAGTTCCTCTGCAGGAGTGCACGGCTGAGTGGGAGACACATTCATTTACTGAACACACAAATGTTACTGCAGTCAGATCTACTCGTGCCGTCATGGTGGGGAAGTCAGATTATAATCCCACTAATTTACGCATTTACACAGTCGGCGATTTTTTCCCAGCATTCCTTGCGGCTGCAGCTGTGTTGCTTTTTGCCTGGATGATGGATTTTTATTCCTCGTATTTATTTCAGATTATTGTCTGCTCCTCCGTCGTAAAGTATGAGGCTCGAACACAAACAATCTAAATAATATGGTAATGTGGGTATTGGAACCCAGGGGCAGTAGGCAAGTCGGCATGTTCCGGTTCTACTACATTCGGATCTACTTTCCAGTAGTGGTGGGTGTGATTCATCGAAATTGCGATGCATCGCGATGTTTTCTTGCATCGATTTGCATCGATTTTTTCACGTCGATTCTTTTCCACCAAGCCCAGAAAAAAACGGGTACCCGGAACAAAAAGTAGGTAACGCGCGCGCCACCCGGACAGTTTAGTAGGTGGGACTAGGGCTGGGCCATATGGCCTCAAATCAATAGCACGATATATTTGAGCACATCACCCCGATAACTTTAAGTGGACGGTAATTCCCGGGGGGCAACGGCAGCATAATTTCTAGCTCCACAGCCAGTTTTATTGACAATATGCCTCCTACTTGCTATAACTGCTGTATTTACAGAAGTCAGACATGCAAACTCCTCTGAGTAAAAAAAGGTGACAGTGTCACGGTTGTCCGGGGGAGGTACCCCACCCCCCATAACGGGAGTTGCTAGTTAGCTGGAAGACTTGGCCCTTACATAGCAAGCATATGCTTAGAGCTAAATGGCTAACATTAGTTAACAAGACAAGCAGACCATGCTGGAATTAACATTAGAACTAGCTAACGTTAGCTGGCTAATTAGCTTGCTATCTTGCTAATGGAAATTCCAGCATCATATGGCCCGCTTGTCTTGCTAACTAACGTTAGCCATTTTGCTCGAAGCATAACGTTATGCAAGGTCTAATTTAACGTAAGGCGGTTCCTTCAAACTAACGTTAAAACTTTCCATCGGACTTGGAAGCCAGGTGTCATGTTGGGAGCTACTCCCAGATTACATAGTCAAAATATTTTGTGTCTTTGAAAAATAATTCCTCGTCAAATGTTCAAAAAATCTTTATTTTGAGAGTGACATGAGTTAATTTATGGGCTGTTTATTTACAAAGCTAGCCACAGATTAACACAAAGTCAGTCTTGCATGGAAAATAGCTGTAAAAATCGCAATAATCGAAGAATCGTGGCACCAATAATCGCATCGAATCGACAAACACTGTAATCGCTATAATCGAAAAATCGAAGCTCCCATAATCGAAATCGCATCGAATCGTGAGATGGAGCGCCCCTACTTTCCAGCGTGAATAGGAAAATAACAAGAAACGAGATATCTTATTTCCTCTGTGTACTAGAACTAGGTTCTTTATATTGCTGTAATCCTCTAGCTAGCTAGAGCAATAACTTGGCAGCAGTTTGGAAAATAACTCCCTCTGTCGCCTCCACGCGTGGGGAGGGAGGCGACTAACTAACCCTAACCCTAACTAAGGTTACAGTGACTAACCCTAACCCTAACCCACCAACTAACTAACCCTAACATTTACCCACCGACTAACTAACCCTAACCCTAACTAAGGTTACAGTGACTAACCCTAACCCACCAACTAACTAACCCTAACCCTAACCCACCGACTAACTAACCCTAACCCTAACTAAGGTTACAGTGACTAACCAACCCTAACCCACCGACTAACTAACCCTAACATTTACCCACCGACTAACTAAGGTTACAGTGACTAACTAACCCTAACCCTAACCCTAACTAAGGTTACAGTGCCGGTTAGCCCATCCAGGCACCGCTCCTGGCCGATTACACGCATCTGATAGCGGTTTAGCCGCCGCTGTTAGCCGCTGCTAGCCGCCGCTGTTAGCCCGGCCAGCCGCCGCTGTTAGCCCGGCCAGCCGCCGCTGTTAGCCCGGCCAGCCGCCGCTGTTAGCCCGGCCAGCCGCCGCTGTTAGCCCGGCCAGCCGCCGCTGTTAGCCCGGCTCACTGCCTCACAGGCGCCCGGTTAAACTCAGCCGGTCTCTCTGCAGAATCTGTCGCTTGTTTCTGAACCTGCGTCTTATTTATTAAGCGAGCGAAAGGAGAGTAAATGTGAACTTACGCTCAGACTCGCTCCGGCAGCCATCAGCCTTTCCGCTACATGACCGGTGTCAAGCTCGCGACAAAACGACAACTTCCGGACGGTCGGACGGCATTTTTCCAAATAAAACACCGCGTCTGACAAGGTATCCTGACAGTAGGTATCCAGCAGTATCCCGAGTTCTGCTGCAAACAGAAAAAAACCCAGAAGACAAAGAACAAACAAACAAACAAAAAGATTCAGGAAATGTATTTCTCCAATTTGTCTAAAAGCTGTGACGACACCAGAGCAGAGAAAACTCACCACAGACTGTGCAGAATGCCTCCGCCAGAAAATAGTCCCTGAATGTTTACCAAAATAATTTAAAACGTCACAACTTGCAGTTTTACCACTTGAACACTTGACTATGAAAAACAAGGAAATAAAGTAAAAACTATGGTCTGTTTTAGGAAACTGACAGTATTCTGTGTTTTCACACCTCCATGTTTTTTGATGTTGTATTTATTTATTTATTTCTGATTATGTTTTAGGCATTTCTGGTTTACTTCATAGTGCCAGTAGAGGGAGACAGGAGAGGCAGGGGAGAGAGGGGGCGACCTGCAGCAACGGGCCTGAGGTTGGATTTGAACCCCAGGCACTGAAAATGTGGTATACCGGTACCAGGTGAGCTGCCGCGGAGCCCCCCGTCATGCTTTTATTTTGAAGACAATATCACCAAATCGGAAGTTGGATGTTCCGCCGTGCAACACGGCGCGCTTCATACTGTGCGCGGTGCTGCCGGGTTGGGCGGGTCAGGCTTGGTTAGGCGCGTTTGAGTGCATTTAAGCTGTAAGAGAATGTGATTTGGCGGGTTAAAAATTGTACTAAAATAAACATATATATTCATTTATTGTTTTCCTTAGTTTTGCAAACAAAATAGCCAAATTATGTTCTCTCCATTCCGAGTCACTCAGCACAATTCTGATGTGACATCATTTTTATTTATTCTGGTCATTACCACCACCTTACCCTGAGCTAACTAACCCTAACTGAGGGCAGATGAGTTTAACATGTAACACACACTTTAACATGTAACACACATGTAACACACACTTTAACATGTAACACACATGTAACACACACTTTAACATGTAACACACATGTAACACACACTTTAACACAGGGGTGTCCAATCATGTGCCATGGAGGCCGAGAGGCTGCTGGTTTTGATTCCAGCCAAGACCTCCACCAGGTGATTTCACTGATTAGCTCCTCCTTTCTGATACAAGGTGAGGTGATCAGAGAAATCACCTGTTGGAGGTCTTGGTTGGAATGAAAACCTGCAGCCTCTTGGCCTCCATGGCACATGATTGGACACCCCTGCTTTAACATGTAACACACCTAACACACTTTAACCCCTTGTAGACTATTGTTGTGAATTCGCCTCAAACCCCTTCCAGTCTTAATGCAGCTGAGGTCGTGTGTGTATCCCACTGATGCTGTTGATGCATATTTCACACATACCATGAACTGTATTGGAAGCACTCTACAGTCATACCATTTAGCATCTGCTTGTAGGCAAAAACACAAACAATTTATTTTTGTAGATAATTGTAAATAAATTCAGGCAGTAAGGGGTTAACATGTAACACACGTAACACACACTTTAACATGTAACACACACTTTATCATGTAACACACATAACACACACTTTAACATGTAACATGTAACACACACTTTAACATGTAACACACGTGTAACACATGTAACACACACTTTAACGTATAATACACATGTAACACACACTTTGACATGTAACACACATGTAACATACACTTTAACATGTAACACATGTAACACACACTAACATGCTATGACGGATCCCTGCACGGGCACATTGGGCACATGCCCCAGGGTCCTGGCAGCCAAACAGGATCCTTGGCTGTTCTTTGCCAAGAGAGTATTTTTTATTTTTTAAATTTTATTAAATCATTTTATTAAATCCTGAAAATAAATGTAGGCCCCCCGGCCCCCACTAAACACAAATCCCTCATAATTTATGTCTTTTTTTTTGTACAAAAAATGTTTTAGCAAAAATGTTTCTCAGTGGTTGGTCACGTCATTTGACCAGGGGTCCGTTTCATGAAGCAGCTTACGCTGAACTCTGAGTTGATCTACTCTGAGTTAAGCGCATTGTGTCGGTTTTCTCATTTGGAGGAAGATTTTTGTATGATTTATTTCTTTGTGATTTGTTTGTTTCTGGGGTGCCAGTCAGGTTGCAAGCCTGACAAAGTTGCTTGTAGTGTTTGTTTTGTTTGCCGTAGTCACAGTCAGAAATAAATGAAAAACCTTCACTCAAAACCAACACAAAGGATGTTCCAGTATTAAACTCAACAACCCAAAAGGAAACCAGTGCCAAATGTGCAATTAAGGAAACCCAACACTTTTTTTTTTTCAAACAAGAGAAATATATATATTTTCACAATGAAACTCAAAATGCGATTTAAGGTATTTTGTCCTTTCTTTTCAAACAAGAGAAATAAATATATTTACACCATACAAACCAAAAATGCAATTCAAGGTATTTTTTTGCACAAAATTATAACAAGTCTTTTCAGTCCTTCCTTTTCTTGATTTTTGTCCACAAAATATATAAACCAAAATTAAGTCTGTTTTTTCTCAAATTATTTTTAGTCCTTTTCACACAAAAATAGTTCAGCCCACAAAAAAAATTATTAGGCCAAAAATGCCACCAAACAAAAAAACCCACAACAAAATTCCTCTCTTCTTGGAGGCCTTCCTGAAATACAAAAGAGAAAAAAAAAATCAGTACTCACGGTGCTCGCACCATAACAGTAAACGTCTGAGTCAGGGGTATATTTGCCGACCTGTGACGCTCCAACCAGGTATTGGGGGAGAGGGAGAGAGAGAGACAGCCGGCTCGCTGCTTTGTGCACGGACGGGAGATTCGACTTCCTCGTCGGCGTGTTTTGGCGT
The DNA here is from genome assembly GCF_902150065.1 of Myripristis murdjan. NCBI lineage: Eukaryota > Metazoa > Chordata > Actinopteri > Holocentriformes > Holocentridae > Myripristis > Myripristis murdjan. The sequence goes on along the minus strand of NC_043995.1, from coordinate 34,743,495 downwards.
GTTGTCTCCGGAGTGCTCACTCTGTTGCTCTCAAAGATCTCTCTGACATCACTTCTTCGCGACCTTTATGCACCTGACTTGCCAAATGGCGCAAAGAATTAGTGGCAGTGCGCCTTCCCGTACACTAGGGGCAGCACATGAGCCATTGTGAAACAATTGTGATTCGTGGTCACACACTATTAGAGTAATGTAATTAATATCAATAATAATATATAATATAATAACATATTATTGTGGGTTGAGTTGAGTGTGTGAAATTAGTTATACAGGGCCCTCGGCGTTTGTGCCCAGGGTCTGGGTTTGTGTTAATCCGTCTATGCTAACATGTAAGACACATGTAACATACACTTTATCATGTAACACACTTTAACATGTAACATACATTTTATCATGTAACACACATGTAACACACTTTAACATGTTACACACACTTTAACATGTAACACACATGTAGCACACTTTCAAAAGTAACACACACTAACATGTAACACTCATGTAAGACACACTTTAACATGTAACACATGTTACACACACTTTAACATGTAACACTCATGTAAGACACACTTTAACATGTAACACACACTTTATTATATAACACACAAGTAACACGTACTTTAACTGTAACACACATGTAACACACACGTAATGGACACTTAATCTTGTAACACACATAACACACACTTTATCATGTGACATGCTTTAACATGTAACACATAATTTAACCGTAACACACTTTAACATGTAACACAGATCTAACATACACTTTAATATGTAACACACACGTAACACGCACATGTAATGGACACTTTATCATGTAGAGAGAGTTTAAATAGTCCAGTCGTGAGGTGACAACAGCGTGGAGAACTGTTTCACGACTTCACCCTGCAGCCGCTGTAACTGGACGTCATGGTCGATGATGTCGAATGCTTGGCTAGATCAAGCAGAACTAAAACAGCACAGGAACCGAGTCGACAGACAGAAGGACATCATCATGTACTTTCAGCAGAGCAGATTCTGCACCATGCAGGGCTCTAAACCCAGACTGAACTTTGTGAGAAATGCTGAATGTGTTCAGGTAGAAGGAGATCTGAGTGAAGACATATTTTCCAGAATCCTAGAAATCACTGGAAGCTTGGAGAACCGCCTGTAGTTATGCAGGTCTTTACGGTCTAGGATGGGTTTCTTCAGGAAAGGCTGCACAGTTGCATGTAACAAACTAGAGGGGACAACACCGGCTGTTAATTACAGCCAAAATCAGGGGGAAAATTGTAGGGAGAACTTGGTTGAACAGACATGACAGTATGACATCTAGGGGACAATAAGAGGAGTGAGACCACCTCATGCAGCTCAGAGGACAACGCCTGTTCAAAGTGCAGGAGGCGGCTGATTGGACAACATGACTGAGGGATCAGAGTCTGATCAGCACAAGATGAGTTGAGGACAGTGACTAGTTTCTCACTGCTGGTGTAGGGCAGGGTGTTGGTGATCCAGGGTAAGTGAGTGTGCAAGAAGTATGTTACAATTAGGCTACTTATCATCAACAGTTTATCTGAGTTTGCCAGGTCCAATATTTTCAGCAAATATCAAGGCTACATCTGCCGGTTGTCTTGTTTCTGACTTGTGTTCCTATAAAATCCTTTCTTGTGGAACCCAGTGTACTCACAGTTCCACAGTTACATCCAGGAAGCAGGAGAATGTTGAAATTATATTTATTCGACTTCTTATAAGGTTTGGTCCACTACCAATCTGTACACTTGAACTTTGAACATAAATGGACATTTTCTTTAGTGACAGAAACTTGTCTTTCTCTCTCCCTACAAAACTCTATGGCAAAAACTTGCTTCAATCCACCCCCTGCACATTCTATCCCCTATTCACTTTTTCAAATTTCATTTTCTTCTGTGTTCTCCAAGTGCACATGCACCCTAAATTACATCATTTTTTCCCATTTGCAAACATGTCAAAATAATGGCATAAACAATAGTACCTCCTCTAAAATAAACTTAAATAATTCTAGGATATAAAACATTCAACAAACAATCAATTCATCAAAACAGTGGCTCTTAAAGGTAAAAGACCAGAAAGCTCATGGTTTTATTTAAATAGATGTTCACAACGAGCTCAGAGGAGGCTCTTCTGGTGGCTCTTGTAGCTCTGGTGAGGTTTGGTCTAGACACCAGCTGGGTTTGCTGCTAGCTAGCAGCAGCAGTGACACAGTCCTCTGTGTCTAGACGTCCGATAAGTAAAAAACGTTAACCCAGCTAAAACATGTAAATAAATGAGAGGGATCTAAAAGGTGTTTCGCAAAATAGTGGTCTGAAACTTGATGAAAGCTGAATAGAACTGGAGGATGAGGATCAAACCAACACTAATGATCCACAGAATTAATAAAACACTTTTTAATGCCTTGTGAATCAAATGTTCTGATGTCAAATAATCACAAAAACATGAGCGACTGGCCCTGCAGTCCTTCCCTCCTCTGTCATCACTTCCTGTTCCCTCTAACCCTGCTGCCGCCATCTTGCATTCCTGGATCAGCAGCACTGCTGTGCAATATCAGAGCCACAAGCAGAACTCTTCAGTTGCCCAAACAACTGCCTGATTAAAATGCTGCCTCTTTACTAAATGCATCAATGTGCCTCTCAATGTGACTCTCAAGATTTTAGTTTGGAGTGAGTAATGAAGGAGTTCAGGGAAATGTACTTGATTGAAAGTGCAAAAGTGAAAGTTATCAGAAACATAAATATTCAAGTAAATTAAAAAAATATATATTTTCTGCTTTCTCCTTGTTGACGAGCCTTTTCCCAGGCACTCAACCAATCATGGTGTTAATGAAAATAAATAACTAATAGGCAGTTCCTGATCTATGTGTGGAAGGGACAGAGAGACAGTGGGATATAAACAGAAAAGCACATTATTTATTATTTTAAAAAAAAATTACTTAAGACTTAGACATAAGGCGTTAAAAATATGAGACTTTTAAATATCAAGTTCCTTCAATCAGGAGCAAAGAAAAAACAGAGCCACAGTGCGACAGCGGATCGCCAACTTGGACACTGTTGGAAACAGCCGGTAACAGTAACATTCTGTAACAGCCGGTAACAGTAACATTCTGTAACAGCCTGTAACAGTAACAGTAACAGTTTGTAACAGCCGGTAACAGTAACAGTTTGTAACAGCCAGTAACAGTAACAGTTTGTAACAGCCTGTAACAGTAACAGTCTGTAACAGCCTGTAACAGTAACAGTAACAGTTTGTAACAGCCGGTAACAGTAACAGTTTGTAACAGCCGGTAACAGTAACATTCTGTAACAGCCTGTAACAGTAACAGTAACAGTAACAGTCTGTAACAGCCAGTAACAGTAACAGTTTGTAACAGCCGGTAACAGTAACAGTTTGTAACAGCCAGTAACAGTAACAGTTTGTAACAGCTGGTAAAATCTGGTAACAGTGTAACATGTTTCACTTCCCCTCCAAGGCGGGAGGAACCGGTTCACTGTCTGTGGTTTCAACCAGTCACACCAAAAAAAGTGACACGTTGGACTCTTCTACCAGTAAAACTGCACCAGTCTGACTTGTTGGATCATCAGATCTGAAATCAGTGTGATATCAGTGATGCTGCAGCGTGTTGAACTCAGACTACAGATGTTTCTAAAAGAGGATTTTTCATGTCGTCTAAGTGATTTGATGATGAAGGCCTGCGGTGTTTGAACATTTTGATGGAACTGGAAGTAGAGTTCCCAAAACAGAGTTCTCAGAGTTGGGTTCTCAGAGGCTCACTTTGAGAACTCTGGTCTGCTTGATTTGGTTGATTGGATCTCACACTGTCCCCAGTGATGTTTCCACCTGGCTCTACCTGGCTGCTGTGGGACCACCTGAGCTGCAGGTGAGCAGCAGGTGGGTCGGGGGTCTGAAGAACCCCATCCCCCGAAGGGATGGGGTTTCTTGTCATAATAACAAGGCACCATATGTATAGAACATTATAGAACCATATGTATAGAACCATATGTATAGAACATTATAGAACCATGTGTATAGAACCATATGTATAGAACATTATAGAACCATGTGTATAGAACCATATGTATAGAACATTATAGAACCATGTGTATAGAATGGTGCCCACACTATGAAGAGCTAACATAACTATTATTATCAATCATATTAATATTATTATTATTATTATTATTAGTCATCAGAATATTGTTAGCTTTAGCTTCCTACTGGAGCTCTGCTAGGGGCAGCAGCTAGCTTGTTGCTGGCTGAGGACATCTGACCAGACATTTGCTCCGAGTGAAGCCTCTTGCTGTATCTGGACTCTTTGAGCCAGTTGCTGAGTAATTATATGAAAAAACTGTTAAACACGTTTAAAGAGTATAAAAAGGAAAAAGGTCCAGCCAAGGAGGGTGGAGCTTAGCCTGAGCAAACTGACAGATGTGAAGCCAAGATGTGCTGATTGACAGATGATGTCATAGTTGTGGGCGGGGTCACTCTTGCGACCTCTCTCCAGTCTCAGGGTCAACGGCATCGTCCAGCTCTGAAACAGCAAACAGGAAACTGTTACCGCACTGACCCCGGAACAGGGGTGCATCTTCCATGCGGGGTCGGGAGGGTAGAGGACAGACAGGTGAACAGAATAGAATAGAATAGAACAGAAAAGAACAGCATAGAACAGCATAGAACAGAATGAAATAGAATAGAAAATCTTTATTGTCATCATACATGTACAATGAAATTGAATGCAACCTTCTCAGTGCAAGCTTCAGTAAAAAACCATAAACAAATAGAATAAATAAAAGGAACAGAACAAACACTGAAAAACACCGCGCATGCCGTTCCACCTGTTCCTCAGATCTACGTCCTGCACCTCTGACCTGCGGCCCGGGGCAGGCCACGGGGCCCGCTTCACTGTCCAGTCTGGTTCCTGCTGCTTTCCAACCTGTTTGTCCTTGTTTTGATGTTTTGATTGTCCTGTATGTCCCGTCTGAGGACAGCGGCTCAGACAGAAGGCGTCCTGGGTGGGACGGGTCCCGCAGGATGTTGAGGGCTTTTTCGAGGCAGCAGGAGCTGAATAGCTCCTCCCAGGAGGGAGAGGACACCAGAGATTTCCTGGGCAGTGTTGCCCTGCAGTGTTGCTCTGTCTGCTACTGTGCAGCTGGCAGAACACACACACACACACACACACACACACACACACACACACACACATACACAGTACACACACACACAACGTCCACATCAAAAGAGAAAGCGTCGGCCTGACTTGGTTTTGTTCCTCTGCTCTCACTTTGACTTTGTGTCTCTGCGGTTTCTCTCCTCTCTGCAGCAACAAGGCGGCTGCTGTGTTTCAGCTGCTCGGTGACTCTGCTCCCCTAACCCTAACCCTAATCCACTACACGGCTTCCACCCAGGAAAATTATTTATTCACATCTGAGCCAACCAGAGCTCTACCCAGCTCTTCCTCCCAAACTACCAAAACCAAAGTTAAACTGAACTAAACCAAACAAAGTAGACTACCGGTAACCTCCAACCCAAAACAAGTAGAGGAATATAAAGGTGTCTGCAGGGTCCTCAGGGTCTGCTGCTCATCTGTGTCCAGCTGCTTTTACAGGAGCAGCAGGTGGTGACAACAGCTGATCCACAGCAGCAGGTGGTGAGAACAGCTGATCCACAGCAGCAGGTGGTGAGAACAGCTGATCCACAGCAGCAGGTGGTGAGAACAGCTGATCCACAGCAGCAGGTGGTGGAGATACCGCCTCTCTCTGTCATAAACATGTTTCACTCTGATGTCAATTATAAAATCGGCGACACAATAACATGCAAAACAGGTCGACAATATCATGGTCGTCATCCTGGTTGGCTCTAACTTGTTACGCTGTGACTCCAGCAGTTTCCCCTCATGACCTGAATTTAGATGTTTCCTCTGTTCTCTTGTCATCAGCAGTTAAACATGGCTGAGTAACATAAACAGGAACAAACATCACAAACAGGAAACTCACCCATGGGCTCCTGCGGTTGGTGGGGAGCGTAGATGTTCTGACAGGCCGGCGGTGGTGGGAGGCGCTGTGAATACACAGTGCTGATTGGCTGGCTGTCGGTGCTGAGGTCACTCCAGTACGACCTGGCGGTGGCGGATGCTGCTGACACATCTGTCAAACGCCCAATCGACCAATCAGGAAGCAGAAGTGGAGGTTAGATGTTTTATACTGAAGCATTTCAGTACTGTGGTCCCTCGTTTATCGCGGGAGTTACGTTCTAAAAATAACCCGCAATAGGCGAAATCCACGAAGTAGTCAGCTTTATTTTTTACAATTATAGAATCAGAATCAGAATTGCTTTATTTGTCATTATACCAGAGGACAGTATAACGAAATTACTCTAAGTTACATCCTGTCCAAGAAAACACAAAGGACATGACAATACAGGGGTTTACAGGACCAGGAGAACTTTGGCGGCGGCAGCCAGCGTGCGCGGCGCATCCGTGTATGACAGCGTGTGTATAGATGTTTTAAGGCTGTAAAAGCCCTCACTACACACTTTATACACTTTTCTCCGACAGGCATTAACATTTTCTCACTTTTCTCTCTTGTTTAAACTCTCAAAGTTCAAACCTTCGTAGAAAAATAAGTCCAGTATAAAAAAAGCATGCAAAATTGCACAAAAAAAATCCACGAAACTGCAAGGCCGTGAAAGGTGAACCGCGTTATAGCGAGGGACAACTGTAATTCTTTTATATCTTTCTGTCACTTCTGTTGCTCTCATCTTGTTTTCTTCTGCTTTTTCCTCTTCTTGGATTTTCCCTGATTGTCTGTTTTACTTCCTGATCTGCACAAAGTACCCGATGAAAAAGATCTATAAATATCTTACTTATTATTATCATCATTATTATTATTGTTATCATTATCATTATTGTTATAGTTATTAGCCTATTATTATTATTATTATTATTATTATCTTCATTGTTAACAGCTGTAGTACGTAGGGCAAGTTTGGCTGTCAACTCGATGCGAAGCCATTTAACTCGTCAGTGAATCCTGTTTAACTCGTTCTGAGGCTGCAGCCATTTCCTCGACACAGAACAAGACACTACACTGACAACTGACACACAACTAACTAACTAACTAACTAACTAACTAACTAACTAACCCTAAACTGAGTGGCCGGCTGTAAATGTCTGGAAAGTCAGCTGATCAGTCCAATTTGTTGTCAGTTTTTAGAAACAGCTTTTCTCCTCAATAACCAGACTCTCAACATGTTTTATTAACTTTATCTCATCACTGATCATGTCAGCTCCTGTTATTATGATCAAGGCTAGTTCTCCTGCTGGGGAAATGAATGAATGAATGAATGAATGAATGAATGAATGAATGTGTGAAGAACCTGTCAGTCTGGTTACTTTCAAATGGTTCTGTTGGCTGAGTGGATGATTGGTTGAAATAATGAGTTGCTTAAAATGGATAAATTAGGGCTTGCTGATAGCCCGTCAGGTGTACAGGTTAAATTAAAGCTGCAGGTTGTTACTGTGTGTGACGGGAAGCACACCTGACACTGTTCATGACCTCCACGTAGAACCAAACAGTAATAGATGGGAACTGACCGTATGTGTGCCTCCTCAGCTTCCTGAATGGACAGTTCTCTCTGATGCGGAGCAGGCAGGAGCCTCTCCTCCTCACGGACACGGTCTCCATACACACCAACACACACTGTCCTCAACAAAACATCAAGACACACACCGAGCGTCGGACACACACACAAGATCGTCAAGCCACACAGACTCACACATACCAGAAACTTTCAAAATAAAACGCACACAGCTCCATCCTCACTCTGATGTCACTGCATGCTATTTTCCCACAATGCTGTGTGGTGTGTGGAGAGGAAGGAGCTACTCAGGAGGCAACATGAAAACATGAAAACCAAAAATAAACTGATGTTTTATTTAAGGCCAGACATGGGTCACATGACCCACAGTCAGCTGATCTGTGACATCATTCCCTGTTAGTGAAACCAGCATCATGTATCTGAGAGTCGCTGCAGCACAGCAGGGATCCAGTGAGGAGAGAACACACACACACTCACACACACTGTATGGCAGCATAGGTGTGGAGGTGAGAGAGCAGGAAGGTCCAGCGTATCCATGGTAATGTAAGCCACAAACATCACCTGCTCTGGACCGGCTGAAGGTCAGAGTTTTGGCTCTTTCATTGACAGATTCCTTTGGAAATGCCGTGACCATTTATGGAGAATCTTATAGATTTAGGTGCCATATAAGAACAGGCCCTATCCTCCTGCAAACCCCAGAATGAAGAAGCACTATCAGACGTAGCTTTAGCAATAGGACCAGGGCCCAAATTTGTTGCAACACATAAAGACTGGAGGGGAGGAGGTGACTCCATAAGGCTGGATCAAGTCTGACAGTTCCTGAATCCCAGTACCAGGCGTTGGGTTCTGCCACATGGTTTCACACTGACCCTGAACCTCAGTCAAGGCGGGTTGTTCTTCGGGGTTTTGGCAGCTCAGTAACGGACGTGGGTCAGTGTCTTTTCATGCGAAAACTCACGTCAAGAGTGAAGAGGAGGTCAGAGTCTTTATTGGGTCACCAGTTTCAATAATGCCAAGCCAAATGAATTAAAAGTAACATCTACACTGTAGATTGTATAGTATCGCCTTTTCCTAATATTCAAGTTGCTCTATCTCTAGCTTCTAGCTTCTCTAGCTTTTTAATTTCTAATTCTTTTTTGATGTCATCCAGTTTGAGATTTCTTTTGTATAGCACTCTCACATTGTCTGCTCCAGCCTGTATAAACACTGTATTAGTTAGACCAGTCAGGTATTCATGAAGCAGCAGATGGCTGGAGTAGCCTTTCCTGTCATGTCGTGGTTGTACTCTATGAATGATTCACATTGTGAAAGTTGAAAAGATGACAATAAAACAGAAATATAAAAACGTTTAAAAAAGTGGAGATATTTTTTTAAACCTACAATATAAATGAATTTCCCCACAGAGGTACTTCTGAATACAGAGACAGTGTCGCATCATCATCAACATCCACCTGAAGAATCATATTTACAGTGAGAGAGCTTCACAAACACATCAGCAGACACTGACAGGAGCGTGACACCTTGCTTCAACAATTACCTGTGTGGGACTCAGCAGGTGTGTGTGCTGCTGGCTCCACTGAAACAAAAGTGTCTCCATCTGTAAATTAAATTAGATTTCCTACAACTAACAGACATTTAAAAAATGCTTTTAGTACCACATCAAACGTTTGTTGCTTTAAGAGACCAGCACCAGGATCGGACTGGACCCCCGGCAGGCCCTCAGGGGCTGGCTCCTCTGAAACTATCCAGTTGGAGCTGGGCCTCCTCCAGTCTTCTTTCTTTATTTTTTCCCTGTTTGCGTCATGTAATACATCTATTAAGCCTTTGACATTGAATATCATCCACAAAATAGCAGATTAATAATCCACAGCAGCTCCGTCCACTCTGAGGGAGATTCTGATGCTCGCTGCTTATTGCCTGCTAAGTTCATCTGACACTGCTGGAACCGCATCTAATAAAACACCAAGTCTGTCGCACACAGGCCTGATATTACATCAGTGAAATTTCACATTTCCTTCCAAATAGGACAGTGTGAGTCCTAAAAGCAATTTTTGAGTTTAATGTTAAATTAATAGAAATAGGAAGATAATTTACAAATTTACATGATCCACAGTTTTCTGACAGCCTTCCCCTCTGGCCTTATTTGTGGCCACAGTAATAATTTTTTGTCCTCCTTATAGCTCTCCATGATGACAGTTTGTTCCTCCTGAGTGAAGCAGGCAGCAGATGAGTCAAATGACCAGTTGGGGCTTTTAATGTGAAGGCGGTCAGAGCTGAGAGCCGTCGTCCTGACAGCAGCTTCCTCTGCTGGACCGGGCCTCACAGGGCCGCCCGCTGGCATGCTGTTGTTGCTGTGAGATATCAATATATGCTGTGTTCTGGATCACCTGCACAGGTGTGAGGGTGTATGCAGGGAGACCTACAAGGATCGTCCTTTTATTGTCTGTCTGTTTGAGCTTGTTTGCCGAGAAAGAACCAAACAGAATTTTGTTGTACCGTGTTCGGTGACAATAAAGTCTTCTAAGTTCCAAGTTCTAAGGATGTTATGTTCACCAACAACCCAGTTCCTTTGAACGGCCCTTTGGGACCTGAGCCCGACACTAACCTTCACCTGTGGTGACTGAGAACAGGTGGGCTGATCGGAGCTGGGTATGACAAGGTCAGTGTTTATGATTCAGCTGAAGGTGGCACACTTTAATCCATGAACATGAAGCTGGGGGTCTGAGGCCAAACGGTTACCATGGAGTTTTAGCAAGTTGTGTGATGCTGGAATTTCTGGATTTCTGTATAAAACTAATTTAATTAAGCACGATATCATACATTTGAATAGCTCAAGTTGCTTTACAGAAGATAAAATACATGAGATGAAACCAGAGTAAGACATGTAAAATGCAATAAAATTAAAGGATAAAAATAAAATAAAGTCCAATATTGCAAGGGCATTTATAATCCTAAGAGCAAAGACGTTTTCACACTATTTATTAACATATAAATCATACTTTCACATGGAATGCATCAGCTCTTAACTGTATAAACTATTTTGAATTGTTTCTCTTCTTTTTCCATCTCTATAGGCTTTTATTTTGAAGGCCAAATGGTCTCACTTCCTCTCGTCTGATTGGAAACTTGATGAAGTTCCGGGTGTTTCCTGTCGAACCAGTCAGACCAGTTCAGCTGGCTCATGTTGCGGTCAGGACCTTTTTGTCTTTTGTTTCTGTGTCGTTTTACTTCTACATGTAGAACAGCAACCACCTAGAAAAGCATTTCAGGAAAACATCTCTATCCTGAAAAGAAAAGAAAAGAAAAGAAAAGAAAAGAGACAGTAAAGACCTTCAGCTTGTGTGTTTATTGGGTTATGAAGCAGAACAGGAGTGAGATGTAAACACAATTCAACAGATAATAAAAAGATAATTCAGCCCACGACCATAAGCTAAACTAAACCACATTATTACTCGCGAGGCCCTTTTCCATTGTCAGAACCATGAAGTTCAGGTTCTGCTTCCTTTCCACAGCAGGACGAGATCTGAAGGACTTTAGTTTTCTTCTGTTTGGCTGCAGAGAAACTTTACCTTATTTTTGTTTTCATTTCTAACCAGTGGTATTTAATAATTTATTATAGATCTATAATATTTTTAAATAAATATCTAATTTTGTTAAATTATAGATCATTGTTTCTAACAGCAGAGTTGAGATTCTGCTGAATCCTGTAAAACCTTTAACATTAAAAATTAAAAGCTGAGTCAGTCCAATCACAGCAGTCACACATCAGGCGGTTTAACCCGTTTTAGCCCAATGACTTTTTACAGTGTTTTTCTCCGCTTGTGGGCAGACCATGGCTCTTTTTACAGCGTTAGGGTTGACTGGAGACCTGCCCTGCGTTCCAATACTCACACTACCATACTATGTAGTAGGAAAAAAACAATTAGTATGCCCCAATACACAGTATGTCAGATGCAGTATGCCAAGAGTACCAGGATGTTCTACTACATCCGCTCAGATTTCACAGTCTGCATGTCAGCATGCTGCTCTGGCCATGCTGACCCACAATCCTTTGCACAGCGGACGTTACATGACTGAGCTGCGTGTACAGGCCACGCCCACATACGGATGACAACAAAACACACATATCACACTCACCTGGCTCAGGTAGAGCAGCAGGTACAGGAAGACAGCAGATCAGAAATCAGACAGAGGACAGCGCAGTATGAAACAGCACCGCCATTTTGACAACAACATTCAGATGTGGAGCTACGGACGGAGGAGGAAGTGAGCGAGAGGGGCGGAGCTCAGGGAGGACGCATGGAGTGTGTCCCAATAGTATGCATACACATGCATACTGCATACTACACTGCATACTTTGTAAGGGCAGCTGCAGTACATACTAAAAGTAAAAAGTAGAAGTATGAGGTTTGGAGCGCAGGGACACACTTTCTTCTCCCAGACGCTGATCAGGCCTCTCATTTGGTTTCTTTTCTCTTCTGTTTTGTGTTGTCATGGCACCACTTGGACCAATCAGACGACATCCCTGCGATTTTAGCCGGAACTAAATCAGGTGCCAGAACCTGTGACTGTGTTGTTGCTATGGAAACACTTCAACAACCCATGTAAAAAGAGTCCAAAAGAGCCAATCAACAGGTTAAACTCAAAGTCTGCCTAGCAACAGCTGACAGCGTCACCATGAAACCTTTCTGCTTTCTGGCGGTGATGAACCTGGGCGGCGATTTACAAACAGGAAATGATTTAAATATTTGATTTCTCAAATTAAAAGTTCAGATTTGTGTTTTCGGGCAGCTGGACGTCCTGACGCAGGTCACATGATGCCGTCGTTAGTACACGTGTTGCGTCAATTCCTGTTTGAAAAAAATAGTGCAGTGTGTTGAACTTATATCTAACTACCACAACAGTTTCCATGGCGACGAGGACACAGTAAGCTATGACCACGTGGATACTGTTTTTGTTTTTTGTTTTTTTGAAAAAGCAACTTTATTTAAGTGTTTTGTAAAATCTCTCAACTGTCTCCGTTTACAGGAACAAAAGTTCCTCTTCAGCACTTGTCCTTCAGTCTGGCCGCCCCCTCCTCCTCTTCCTCCTCCTCCTCCTCCTCTAACCCCAGAACCTCTGTCTGGCAGGAGGAGGCGGCGGCGGCGGCTCCGGGGGCGTGGCGGCGGCGTAGATGGAGCCTGCGGCCTCCACAGTAAAGATGAAGTAGATGTTTGCTGCCAGCATGACGAGGCTGGGCAGGAAGGAGAGGCCGAACCCGAAGCCTCGCACGCTGCTGCTCAGGACGGCCGCCAGCCAGTACAGCAGCCTGCAGGTGCACACACACACACACACACACACACACACACCTGTACATCATCACGATACACCTGATTAGGGGTCAATCAGTTATCAGTCCTGGATGATCATGGGGGCTGATATTCAAAATTTATCAATAATCAGTATGGCAACTTTGATCTTCATGACGACTGATATGAAAGCCAGTCAGGCTCCGCCCCTCTGCCTGACAGACAGTGGGACAACAGCGAGTAGGCGGGGCCTCGCTTCTGATAATCTGGTTCCAGTTTGCAGTGGATTTGTCTTGAATTCAGTTTGACAGGAAGACAGAAACTGACTGCACTGCTCGCAGTTTAAATAAAGTTTCACTGCATTTAAACACAACAATCCTGATCCAGCAGCTGATCTAAATGGATTGCATTTCTAGTCTACTGACCACTCAAACGCTTTACAGAGGCTGCCATGCAGGGCGCCCAGCTGTCCATCAGGAGCAGTGAGGGGTTCAGTATCTTGCTCAAGGACACTTTGACACACTCTGGAGGAGCCAGGGATCGAACCGGGAACCTTCCGGTTACCGAACGACCGCTCTACCTCCTGAGCCACGCACGCCGTTTTCTCGTCTTTTTCATTGTCGTTTTCCCACCATCTTTCCGACAATTTTTTGCAATTTGTTTTTACTAAAATAAAAATGTTCATTTGTTAAGGTTTGTGCTGATGTTTCTGAAACTGCAAATTTTCAACTTATCTACAAATGAATATCAACCCTAAATATCGATTGTCGGTGTGCTGGATCACTAATAATCAGGACTGATACCTGTCGGGTTCAGCTGGCGAGTCTTACCGTCCGAGGGCGAAGACGATGGTCAGCAGGGGAATCAGCTTCAGCTGCTCCTGGCTCAGGTACATCGCCATGACGACCAGCTGCAGGAAGTAGATCAAGAAGAGGGAGGTGGAGTCGGCCACAAAGCGCCTGTGGACGTTCGCCTCCCGAGCCGCCGCCGTCAGCCCCTCCTCCAGGGGGCGGAGCTCCCCCGTCCTCAGCCGACTGACGCCCAGCACCAGCCACCCTGCAGGGGGAGGAGCCTCCAATAATCATCATCATCAATAAATCAAGAAGGTCTCAACCACAGCCTTTTGATTTAAAATGTGATTCCAGATTCTTCTGAAGGTTTGGACACAGATGGCGCCGCCTAGTGGTCATCGTCTGCAACTGCATCACTTCGACCAACAAAATGATCCGGATCCGGATTGAAGATCAGAAGTGGGTGTGGCTTATGCCAGAAGTCAAATTAAATCAGCCAAATGTTGGATTTTCAAGACTGATATTTATTGGTAATCCAAAGCGATGAAATTGATTTAATACTGACATACAATTAATTATGAAATGTATTTCCACATCCACATTGTAGTGCACTTTTCACATTTTATTTTTTATTAAACTAAGTTTTACTGAGATCAGCTGCCTCACCAATCAGTGATCATCTTCTTTTTTTTTTTTTAATAAGCATATTTTATTAACAATAAATGCTGACATGACAAGAGCACATTGTTCATATCACCAAATCACTTTGGCTGTCCTGTAACTTATTATGTTTTTATTTCAGAACTTTATTGTTTTAAATGTTCCACTGAATAAATGGAAAGCAAGGTAGAATCTGTATTTTTGTTTTTGTTTGGTTTTTGTCTGTTGTTTTTTATCTTTTAACAGATCTGAAAAATGATGTGATCCATAACTCAAAACTGTGAGGCCGGCTAACCCTCAGGACGTCCTGCTGCTGAGGGGAAGTTCCTCTCCTCACCAGCGGGAGGCAGCAGCTCAAAACGTCAGGATCTTTTTCACTCTGAAACTCAGAATCTGCTCTGTTGAACCGCCGTGGATCGGAGATTTGCTGCAATAATAAAAATGGATTCCTGAGCTGAACTGAAATTGGGGAGGCGACTTATGACTTAATTCTGTCTTCCTCTGTTTTTTTTTTTTGTTTTTTTTTTTTGGTGCTCACCGAGGACAATGGGCACGGCAGCAAACACAGAACAGCGCAGGGTGTAGACCAGCCTGAGGGGGGCGCTGTCTAGCAGAGGAGCGTCAAATGGCAGGAAGACGAAGCCGCCCCAAACCAGGAAGGGGAAGAAGAGCGCCGATGTGAACAGAGACACACCCACCTTCAATCCATCCCTGCTGGGACAGACACACCCACCTGAGAGAGAGACAGAGAGAGAGAGAGAGAGAGAGTGAGACAGGCAAATAGACCGACAGGTAAGGGTCACAGGGACAGCGCAGGGGGCGGAGCCACACGAGAACAAGAGGAAAGACTTCAGGAAGACAAATGAGGCGACGGAAAACCTGAAAAAAGAAATTGGTCTATCTTCACAAAAGTCCATGTAAAATCAGATCAGTCGGGACATCAGATATCAGATATTTCCTCATGTAGAGGAAATATCTGACGCTCAGAGAAATCTTCACCATGTCTGCAGAAGATGAGCCAGGCAGCAATTCGAGAGCAGCGCTCCAGAGGCTTCACTGATTTCTTTGTCCCACAAATGAGGTTTGGAAATTCAAATCCAGAAGTTTGAATTTTGAATGAATTAATTTCTCTGATTTAGAGACTTGCACTCTACAAAATATTACAAAATAATAAAAATATTTAAAAAAAAAAACAAAACAAAAAAACGCTAATTAACGATTGAACTCTTTTGAATATACCATTTAATAAAAGCTATTATTTGTACCGTTGCAGGCCATCTGACGGCGGACGTTGGGTGTGTTCATTCATCTGAGTGTTTACATTTGTCATCCTGATCTCCTATGAGCTCGTATATAAAATAAGTTTGCAGTTTGATTTGATTAATCCAGTGTGACGGTGGTGATTGATGAGATTATTAACTCCACCTGTAAATGAGGGGCTGCGGTGCCGTCTATTTCCTGGAAGCAGCGACACTGAACCCAGCTGCATCTCATTATGAGGTCAGGAAGAGAAAATCTGCATTAAACTCTTGTGATCTCCACTGTGTGCGCCTTCACTTCTCACCGTTTTAACTTCATCCATCCATCATGTGCATCTCAGAGGCTGGAAGGGAGACAGTCCAGAGGGCAAAGATCAACACCGCACTTTCAGTCTTGACTTATTCAGGAAATAGTTCAGTGTTTAAGTGCAGGTGTATTTGATCCTGGCACTAAATCACTGAGTCTTCCTCACTGCTTCCTGTGGTTTTCTAAGGTGCAGCAAACTCGCCTGTAAATCACTTCATTTCACTCCTGCAGGAGACTGTTCACTCCCTTTCTGAAACTCTCTAAAACAGACAGACTTGCCCAAGGGTCAGGGTCAGGATTAGGATCACAGTTAGAGTCAGGGTCACGGTTAGAGTCAGGGTCAGGGTCAGGGTCATGGTCAGGGTAAGGGTCAGGGTCAGGGTCAGGGTCAGGGTTAGAGTCAGGGTCAGGGTTAGAGTCAGGGTCAGGATTAGGGTCAGGGTCAGGGTCAAGGTCAGGGTCAGGGTCAGGGTCAGGGTCAGGGTTAGAGTCAGGGTCAGGGTCAGGGTCAGGGTCAGGGTTAGAGTCAGGGTCAGGGTCAGGGTCAGGGTTAGAGTCAGAGTCAGGGTCAGGGTCAGGGTTAGAGTCAGGGTCAGGGTCAGGGTTAGAGTCAGGGTCAGGGTCAGGGTCAGGGTCAGGGTCAGGGTTAGGGTCAGGGTCAGGGTCAGGGTCAGGGTCAGGGTCAGGGTCAAGGTCAGGGTCAGGGTCAGGGTTAGAGTCAGGGTCAGGGTCAGGGTCAGGGTCAGGGTTAGAGTCAGGGTCAGGGTCAGGGTCAGGGTCAGGGTCAGGGTCAAGGTCAGGGTCAGGGTCAGGGTTAGAGTCAGGGTCAGGGTCAGGGTCAGGGTCAGGGTCAGGGTCAGGGTTAGAGTCAGGGTCAGGGTCAGGGTCAGGGTCAGGGTCAGGGTCAAGGTCAGGGTCAGGGTCAGGGTTAGAGTCAGGGTCAGGGTCAGGGTCAGGGTCAGGGTCAGGGTCAGGGTTAGAGTCAGGGTCAGGGTCAGGGTCAGGGTCAGGGTCAGGGTTAGAGTCAGGGTCAGGGTCAGGGTCAGGGTCAAGGTCAGGGTCAGGGTTAGGTCAGCTTACCTTCTGACCTGTTAGTTTCACACCTTCAGTGTCGAGGAGATAATGAAGCATTCAGAAACCTCACACACCCCTTTCATTTTTTTTATCATGCCGACTGATGGCAAGCGCAGCAGCACACATGCTGTGGATCTGCATGTCGGGGGAAGGCGTTTATGAGCGATTTCAGAAACTAAATGTGTGCAGCAGCAACATGAAAGCAGATCTAGAAGATCTAGAGTAGCTCATGTCATAAATCCATTTCCTGGGTTAAGGTTAGGTGATCAGACTGAAAGATAAAAGGAGAGAAAAGAGAATGAGGAGCTCACATTTTGGCTCCTGCTGGTAGTGGAACTCGTCCTGGATGCCGCCGGGCCCCAGGAAGGGGCTCTTCTCGGACTCCATTTCCCAGAATGCCTCAGTGTCCCGGGGAGAAGCCGGCTGCAGGACGGTCACCGCCGGGCTGAAGACCTGAGCTGCTTTCTCTGGAAGGAAGTTCTCCTGCCCTCCCTCCTCCTGACCTCCTCTCCTCAGCTCCAACTCCTTCCTCTCCTCCTCCTCCCCCCCTGTTCTCCTCCCCCCTCCTCCTGCCAGCAGCTCTCTCTCGCTCTCCGTCTGACTCTCTGCGCCTTGGAATGAAATGCATTCTGACCGGACACTCCTCCTCTCTCCCTCGCCCTGCTCCTCCTTCCTCTCCTCTCCTCCCACGCTCCCTCTGTTGTCCAGCTGCCTGTCTGTCTGCCTGTCTGTCTGCCTGTCTCCAGGCCACTGCAAGGTGCTGGGCTCCATCCAGGCTGACTTCACCATGTTCTCCTCCTCCTCTGATTTTTTCAGCTTCATCTTGTCTTCCTCGGAGCTCCATGTTGGGCCCCCGGTCAGCTCCTCCCCCCGCCGGGACATGTATGATATTTGTTGGGTTCGTTGTCGTGGAAACTCACAGGTAAATATTCAGCCTGCAGGGAACAAACCTCTGATCAGGATCCTAATGTTGAAATTTCTCATTTCAACCATTATAAATATAGTTTTCCGGTCATTCTTAAAAGTAATTTTGGCAAATTACTATTATTTTTTGGGGGTGTGCAATTTTTTTGCTATATACAGTATATACATATATATATATATATATATATATATATATATATATATATATTTATTTATTTATTTACTAATGTTTCAGTAATTTTGTGCTAATTTGTTAGTCACATTTTTTTTTCAAAGACATGAGAAGAAATTAGGGGAAAAATTACAAGAAAATGGCCAGGAATTTAGCAACAAAATATTTTTTTTAAATGAAAGAGTGTCAGTTCAGTGTGAAGGTATTTTTAAAGCATTTCAGTTTTAGTGGAAATGTTGCATGAAGGCACATCAGGAAAGCCTTGACTGTCCCTCAAAACAAACTCTGAAATATCCCTTCATTTTGTCTTCACCTCAAATTAATATGAACAATGAATGAGTGATTATTAGAATTAAATTTACAGGATAAAACAACAGGAATCATGAAAATGTTCATCATGAAGAAAAAAGAACAACATCAATAAACAGTAAATAAAACAAAACAGTAATAAAATGTAAATCAAAAATTAAAATGATAAAACAAATTCTGTGGGAAGGTAAAGATAAAAAGATCAAGGCTATAAAAGTGAGTTTTAATCTTAAAGGTTGTTCCAGAGTTTAGGGGCCTTTGTTTTTTTTAATCTGGATTAAGGAACCAGCAGGAGGCATTCAAGGACCTCGGGGCATAACAGCACCTGAGGGTCACAACTAGAACTCGGGCCCAAACCGTTCCAGTCAAATTTTTAAATCAACGGTAAAAGCAGCAGGCAGGAGGTGCGAGGACAGGTGTGCTCACCTGCATGCTGACTGACTGAAGTGAGGAAAGTGAGGAGAGACTTTTTGCTGCAGGGGAAAAGCGAGTTGCCGTCTCGTCACCATGAAGTAAAAGCATCAACAACGGTTTCAAGGGTTTGGAAAACAGAAATGTTGCTAAAAACACAACGAGGGACTCAAAGTGAAGCTGCTGCAGGTTCAAACACACAGAGGGAACCTGGCAATCTGTAATCTGTAATCTGAGGGATCTGGGGGAGATTATTAAAGGGTGTGGTGTGTTTTCAGGTAAGAACTGAGGACATGTGAAAGGTTTCAGGTTGGGAAACAGGTGCTGGGTGGAGCGTCAGGTGAGTCAGGTACCTGCTGGCTCCGCCCACGAGAAAAAGGCGAAGACGTGACGTCAGTTCTTAGTGTGCGCAGTTTTAAAGGGTTCATTTTACTGTTGAAGTCACTAGAAACCGTCACAATATACATATATAGATAGATACAGATATAGATATATATTTTAGAAAGTCTGAGTGATTATTTTAACTCGATGTTCTGATCTCACCTCTGAATCTTCGGCATCAAACCGTTTAATATTTCAAACATAAAGACTCGCCCCTCTCAGGTGAGCTCCACCTGGCCTCCAGCGCCTCCGCATGAAAACAGGAGGGCGCAGCTCCATTGAACCACGCAGCCGCAGTTTGTGTCGCTATAAATGACCAGTAAACCTGGAGGCTGGATGCACGTCAGAGTAAATGTTCGTGAACGGCGCGGATCCGGTTTCCAAAGGGTTCAAATCCCGTGTGATCACGAAGCGTCGGAGCCTCGCGGAGCCCAAACCGGAAGATCTGAAGACCTGAAGACCAAAAGCTCGCAGGCCGCGGCTTCTCAGATTAAACTCCTCATTCCACAGATTACAGCGACTTCAGTGACCAGATTAAATATGAAATATCGGTGTTGCTGGGTGGATTAATACTCACGTCACTGCGCAGCTCTCCGGTTCTGTTGTGTTTGTCGCTGGACCGGAAGTGCAGGTGCGGTCAGGTGAGTTAAAGGTTAATTTCTCTTAAAGGGGAAGCGTCCAAGCCACATATTCCAGTAGGCCGATTGCATGTGTTTTTTTAATTCTCAAACAACACATGGACCATGCATAACAATAAATAAATCAAATATTGTATTTAAAAATCATCCAGCCCCAACTCTTTATTAAAGAGTTGTTATGTTTTTAATAAATAAATATTTATTATTAATTTTAAAAAACTGTCAAAAGAGAAAGTTTTAACTGAAGATATAAAAAAGGATAATTGTGTGTGTGGGGGGGGGTCATCTACTGATATTTACTCACCAGCCATTTACTGCATGAGCAACACGCACACACACACACACGCACACACACACACACACACACACACACACACACACACACACACACACACACACACACACACACACACACAGGTCAGCAGAGGGTGGAGTCTAACCAGTTTTCTGGGATCAGGTGAGCGACAGAGAGAGAACTAATTTTCTGATGTTTGAAGGTTTTTAGTGACTGAACTTTAAAACACAGTCTGACCTCAGATCAGGGCGTCAGGGCCTGGAGAGTCTCTAGGTTTTTAGTTTTTGTTTATCTGACTGTTCAGACAGGTGTGTCCAGGTGTTTTCTGCTTCAGCCTGCTGGGCCTTTTACCATCACACTTGTCTGTCTGTCTGCCTGGTTTTCTCTCTGTCTGTCTCCATCAGATGATCAACGCCTCACCTCCCTCCGGTCAGGACGAGGCATTTCCTGTTCCTCCTCGGAACCCCTCTGGACCCAGAGCCACTGCTTGGACCCCTCCGGACCCAGAGCCACTGCTTGGACCCCCTGCGCAGACATAGCTGGCAGCCTGTCACCTCTGACGTCTGTCACATGTAAGGAGGGGGCAACAGGTAGGAGGCACCTGACAGGTCAGGTGTGGGGGGTCTGACAGGTAGGGGGCGCTGCCTCGTGGAGGTGTGTGGTTTAAGATCTCTGATGGCTGACTGGCTGAGCTGGTGGGTTGGATGATCTGATCTGAACGGGTTTGATGGATGTTGGAGACGTTCCTCAGGAGAGTCCAAACCTGCAGAAGATCAGGTTCTCACACCTGGATTTTATGCCTTATCATCACCTGAGACGCAGGTTAACAGCACAGAACTGAGAATCCATCTCTCCACCTGTCTCTCTCTCTCCACCTGTCTCTCTCCAGTGTCAGTCTGGAGAGGTTGGATTTGAAGGAGTTGGAGCGCCTCCTATTGGTTGGTTGGGGAAGCTCCTCCTCTCAGAGCGGGCGTGACCCTGTCCGTCACAGAGGAGGAGGCGGGCTGTGGCTCCCAGCTCTCCTCCTCATTGGAGGTGAGACAGGGTGCGATTAACCAATCAGAATATTAGAAAAGAACCAATGAAACGCTGAGTAATGCTTAACAAACCTGGGACCGATTAGTGAAGTGTAGACCAGAGTGTGTGTGTGTGTGTGTGTGTGTGTGTGTGTGTGTGTGTGTGTGTGTGTGTGTGTGTGTGTGTGTGTGTGTGTGTGTGTCTTGGCCCTTATCGACCACCACAACCAACACAAAGAACCTAAACTCTGACTTTTTTTTATTAATTTACTTTTTCATTTCTGATGGCCGAGTCGAGATGCCATAACCCTTCAATCAAAAACCAAACAGCCAATCAGAGCGCAGCAGCTGTGAGGCTGTTTTCTATGTGTCAGATATGATACGACTTTATTGTCAGTGACACTGAAGCTGGCAGAGCAGCTGCAGACACACATGGACTGTTCATAACAAACACATGCAAGACAGGAACACATGTTCCTCCTGTTTGTTTGTTTGTTTGTTTGTTTGTTTGTTTGTTTGTTTGTTTGTTTGTTTGTTTGTTTGGCTCTGGATCCAGAAGATCCTGGAACCTGACGGAGACCTGAGGCCTGTATCAGGACCAGGGTTAAGGCATTAGTGAGAGAACTTGAGGCTCAACGCTGCTCCTCCTCCCAGTATGACACGCTGCTCCTCCTCCCAGTATGACACGCTGCTCCTCCTCCCAGTATAACACGCTGCTCCTCCTCCCAGTATGACACGCTGCTCCTCCTCCCAGTATGACACGCTGCTCCTCCTCCTCACACTTTATAACACGCTGCTCCTCCTCCCAGTATAACACGCTGCTCCTCCTCCCAGTATAACACGCTGCTCCTCCTCCCAGTATAACACGCTGCTCCTCCTCCTCACACTTTATAACACGCTGCTCCTCCTCCTCACACTTTATAACACGCTGCTCCTCCTCCCAGTATAACACGCTGCTCCTCCTCCCAGTATAACACGCTGCTCCTCCTCCCAGTATGACACGCTGCTCCTCCTCCCAGTATAACACGCTGCTCCTCCTCCCAGTATGACACGCTGCTCCTCCTCCTCACACTTTATAACACGCTGCTCCTCCTCCCAGTATGACACGCTGCTCCTCCTCCTCACTTTCCCAGTATGACACGCTGCTCCTCCTCCTCACTTTCCCAGTATGACACGCTGCTCCTCCTCCCAGTATGACACACTGCTCCTCCTCCCAGTATGACACGCTGCTCCTCCTCCTCACTTTCCCAGTATAACACGCTGCTCCTCCTCCCAGTATGACACGCTGCTCCTCCTCCCAGTATGACACGCTGCTCCTCCTCCTCACTTTCCCAGTATGACACGCTGCTCCTCCTCCTCACTTTCCCAGTATGACACGCTGCTCCTCCTCCCAGTATGACACACTGCTCCTCCTCCTCACTTTCCCAGTATGACACGCTGCTCCTCCTCCTCACACTTTATAACACGCTGCTCCTCCTCCCAGTATGACACGCTGCTCCTCCTCCTCACACTTTATAACACGCTGCTCCTCCTCCCAGTATGACACGCTGCTCCTCCTCCTCACACTTTATAACACGCTGCTCCTCCTCCCAGTATGACACGCTGCTCCTCCTCCCAGTATGACACGCTGCTCCTCCTCCCAGTATGACACGCTGCTCCTCCTCCCAGTATAACACGCTGCTCCTCCTCCCAGTATGACACGCTGCTCCTCCTCCTCACACTTTATAACACGCTGCTCCTCCTCCCAGTATGACACGCTGCTCCTCCTCCTCACTTTCCCAGTATGACACGCTGCTCCTCCTCCTCACACTTTATAACACGCTGCTCCTCCTCCCAGTATGACACGCTGCTCCTCCTCCTCACACTTTATAACACGCTGCTCCTCCTCCCAGTATGACACGCTGCTCCTCCTCCCAGTATGACACGCTGCTCCTCCTCCCAGTATGACACGCTGCTCCTCCTCCTCACTTTCCCAGTATGACACGCTGCTCCTCCTCCCAGTATAACACGCTGCTCCTCCTCACACTTTATAACACGCTGCTCCTCCTCCCAGTATAACACGCTGCTCCTCCTCCTCACACTTTATAACACGCTGCTCCTCCTCCCAGTATGACACGCTGCTCCTCCTCACACTTTATAACACGCTGCTCCTCCTCCCAGTATAACACGCTGCTCCTCCTCCTCACTTTCCCAGTATAACACGCTGCTCCTCCTCCCAGTATGACACGCTGCTCCTCCTCCTCACACTTTATAACACGCTGCTCCTCCTCCCAGTATAACACGCTGCTCCTCCTCCTCACACTTTATAACACGCTGCTCCTCCTCCCAGTATGACACGCTGCTCCTCCTCCTCACACTTTATAACACGCTGCTCCTCCTCCCAGTATAACACGCTGCTCCTCCTCCTCACACTTTATAACACGCTGCTCCTCCTCCCAGTATGACACGCTGCTCCTCCTCCTCACACTTTATAACACGCTGCTCCTCCTCCCAGTATGACACGCTGCTCCTCCTCCCAGTATGACACGCTGCTCCTCCTCCCAGTATGACACGCTGCTCCTCCTCCCAGTATAACACGCTGCTCCTCCTCACTTTCCCAGTATAACACGCTGCTCCTCCTCCTCACTTTCCCAGTATGACACACTGCTCCTCCTCACTTTCCCAGTATGACACGCTGCTCCTCCTCACTTTCCCAGTATGACACGCTGCTCCTCCTCCCAGTATGACACGCTGCTCCTCCTCCCAGTATAACACGCTGCTCCTCCTCCCAGTATGACACGCTGCTCCTCCTCCTCACTTTCCCAGTATGACACGCTGCTCCTCCTCACACTTTATAACACGCTGCTCCTCCTCACTTTCCCAGTATGACACGCTGCTCCTCCTCACTTTCCCAGTATGACACGCTGCTCCTCCTCCCAGTATGACACGCTGCTCCTCCTCCCAGTATAACACGCTGCTCCTCCTCCCAGTATAACACGCTGCTCCTCCTTTCCCAGTATAACACGCTGCTCCTCCTCCTCACTTTCCCAGTATAACACGCTGCTCCTCCTCCTCACTTTCCCAGTATAACACGCTGCTCCTCCTCCTCACTTTCCCAGTATAACACGCTGCTCCTCCTCCTCACTTTCCCAGTATGACACGCTGCTCCTCCTCCTCACTTTCCCAGTATGACACGCTGCTCCTCCTCCTCACTTTCCCAGTATGACACGCTGCTCCTCCTCCTCACTTTCCCAGTATAACACGCTGCTCCTCCTCCCAGTATAACACGCTGCTCCTCCTCACACTTTATAACACGCTGCTCCTCCTCCCAGTATAACACGCTGCTCCTCCTCCCAGTATAACACGCTGCTCCTCCTCCCAGTATGACACGCTGCTCCTCCTCCTCACACTTTATAACACGCTGCTCCTCCTCCCAGTATGACACGCTGCTCCTCCTCCTCACACTTTATAACACGCTGCTCCTCCTCCCAGTATAACACGCTGCTCCTCCTCCCAGTATAACACGCTGCTCCTCCTCCTCACTTTCCCAGTATAACACGCTGCTCCTCCTCACTTTCCCAGTATAACACGCTGCTCCTCCTCCTCACTTTCCCAGTATGACACACTGCTCCTCCTCACTTTCCCAGTATGACACGCTGCTCCTCCTCACACTTTATAACACGCTGCTCCTCCTCCTCACTTTCCCAGTATGACACGCTGCTCCTCCTCACTTTCCCAGTATGACACGCTGCTCCTCCTCCCAGTATGACACGCTGCTCCTCCTCCCAGTATAACACGCTGCTCCTCCTCCCAGTATGACACGCTGCTCCTCCTCCCAGTATGACACGCTGCTCCTCCTCCTCACTTTCCCAGTATGACACGCTGCTCCTCCTCACACTTTATAACACGCTGCTCCTCCTCACTTTCCCAGTATGACACGCTGCTCCTCCTCACTTTCCCAGTATGACACGCTGCTCCTCCTCCCAGTATGACACGCTGCTCCTCCTCCCAGTATAACACGCTGCTCCTCCTCCCAGTATAACACGCTGCTCCTCCTCCCAGTATAACACGCTGCTCCTCCTTTCCCAGTATAACACGCTGCTCCTCCTCCTCACTTTCCCAGTATAACACGCTGCTCCTCCTCCTCACTTTCCC
Source organism: Myripristis murdjan (assembly GCF_902150065.1). Taxonomy (NCBI): domain Eukaryota; kingdom Metazoa; phylum Chordata; class Actinopteri; order Holocentriformes; family Holocentridae; genus Myripristis; species Myripristis murdjan. The sequence continues at coordinate 34,718,234 of NC_043995.1, read as the reverse complement.
AGTATGACACGCTGCTCCTCCTCCCAGTATGACACGCTGCTCCTCCTCCCAGTATAACACGCTGCTCCTCCTCCCAGTATAACACGCTGCTCCTCCTCCCAGTATAACACGCTGCTCCTCCTTTCCCAGTATAACACGCTGCTCCTCCTCCTCACTTTCCCAGTATAACACGCTGCTCCTCCTCCTCACTTTCCCAGTATAACACGCTGCTCCTCCTCCTCACTTTCCCAGTATGACACGCTGCTCCTCCTCCCAGTATGACACGCTGCTCCTCCTCCCAGTATGACACGCTGCTCCTCCTCCTCACTTTCCCAGTATGACACGCTGCTCCTCCTCCTCACACTTTATAACACGCTGCTCCTCCTCACTTTCCCAGTATAACACGCTGCTCCTCCTCCTCACTTTCCCAGTATGACACGCTGCTCCTCCTCCCAGTATAACACGCTGCTCCTCCTCCCAGTATAACACGCTGCTCCTCCTCCCAGTATGACACGCTGCTCCTCCTCCCAGTATAACACGCTGCTCCTCCTCCCAGTATAACACGCTGCTCCTCCTTTCCCAGTATAACACGCTGCTCCTCCTCCTCACTTTCCCAGTATAACACGCTGCTCCTCCTCCTCACTTTCCCAGTATAACACGCTGCTCCTCCTCCTCACTTTCCCAGTATAACACGCTGCTCCTCCTCCTCACTTTCCCAGTATAACACGCTGCTCCTCCTCACACTTTATAACACGCTGCTCCTCCTCCTCACACTTTATAACACGCTGCTCCTCCTCACACTTTATAACACGCTGCTCCTCCTCCCAGTATGACACGCTGCTCCTCCTCCTCACTTTCCCAGTATGACACGCTGCTCCTCCTCCCAGTATGACACGCTGCTCCTCCTCCCAGTATGACACGCTGCTCCTCCTCCCAGTATGACGCGCTGCTCCTCCTCCCAGTATGACACGCTGCTCCTCCTCCCAGTATAACATGCTGCTCCTCCTCCCAGTATAACACGCTGCTCCTCCTCACACTTTATAACACGCTGCTCCTCCTCCTCACACTTTATAACACGCTGCTCCTCCTCACACTTTATAACACGCTGCTCCTCCTCCCAGTATGACACGCTGCTCCTCCTCCTCACTTTCCCAGTATGACACGCTGCTCCTCCTCCCAGTATGACACGCTGCTCCTCCTCCCAGTATGACACGCTGCTCCTCCTCCCAGTATGACGCGCTGCTCCTCCTCCCAGTATAACACGCTGCTCCTCCTCACACGCTGTGTGTTTTTCCTTGTGGCTCATGTTTGTGATTGGTCGGCTGCCTGAGACTCCGCCCCTTATCCGTGTGCAGACCTGGATGCAGTGAGGAGTGGATCAGCAGGATCTGCATCAGAGCAGCTGAGGGATCCACCTGATCCTCAGGTGATCCTCAGGTGGATCCCTCCTGTCGTTGTAAACACTTCATAACACAGTGACCCTTTCAAACAAATACACTTGATTTGCACACACACACACACACACACACACACACACACACACACACACACACAATTCAGGTTTTCTGATGTTCAAATTCAAAGCTGACAAAAAACAGGAGCTGTGGCACACACACACACACACACACACACACACTGATACTGATGGTTTTTTGTTTAAGAGCCCATGCTCTTCATACACACACACACACGAACAGACACACACACACGCACGCACGCACGCACGCACGCACGCACACACACTAACACACACACACTAACACACACACACACACACACACTAACACACTGGTGTCTTTGTATCTGCAGGTTCAGCTCCACCAGCTGCAGGCGTGGAGTTCCTCAGCTCCCTGTCTGTGTGCCAGCCAGTGCCAGCGCCACACACACACACACCAGAGCACACACACAAACACCCTGTACACACACACCAGCACACACACACACTCCCAGAATCACCAGTGCAACCAGCAGCCTCGGCAGCGCTCCTTCTCTGCCACCAACGACAACCTGCAATATCAGCACGGTAGGCCTGCACACTGTGTGTGTGTGTGTGTGTGTGTGTGTGTGGGAGAGAGAGAGAGAGAGAGAGAAAACATCACAGCTGAGTTTGTTTCACCGTCAGTATAAGTCAGCAAATTTTAGAATTAGTTTATAACAGAGTGGAGACTGGGACCTCCGGGGGTCCTGGAGGGTCTTCTGGGGTCTTCTGGGGTCTTCCAGGGGTCCTGGGGGGTCTTCCAGGGGTCCTGGAGGGTCTTCTGGGGTCTTCCAGGGGTCCTGGGGGGTCTTCCAGGGGTCCTGGAGGGTCTTCTGGGGTCTTCCAGGGGTCCTGGGGGGTCTTCCAGGGGTCCTGGGGGGTCTTCTGGGGTCTTCCAGGGGTCCTGGGGGGTCTTCCAGGGGTCCTGGAGGGTCTTCTGGGGTCTTCCAGGGGTCCTGGGGGGTCTTCTGGGGTCCTCCAGGGGTCCTGGGGGGTCTTCCAGGGGTCCTGGAGGGTCTTCCAGGGGTCTTCCAGGGGTCCTGGGGGGGTCTTCCAGGGGTCCTCAGCAACATGAGGAACAGTTTAACTGCTTGTGAAAGGCATCAGAATGGGAAATATGGTTTTCTTGTCATTTCGTAAAAAGTATTTTGTGACTAATTTCTGGCTAATTTACTTATTGCCCTTTTCACATGTTTTTGAAAGAAATCAAGTGAATTTGTCATGAAAAAAATGCAAAACAAATACTGCAACATTAGCAAAGAATAGAAAAAACAATGAGACAATTACTATAAAAGTAGCAAAAAAACAACAAAAAAATAACTGACAAGAAAAAATGACAAGACTGTATTTATAATTATTGATGATTATCGATAAGGCACAGAGTCGGTGTCAAATATCCATTAAAACCAATCCAACCTGTCTCTCTCTCTCTCAGACTTTTGGTTGAGTTTTGGAGATTCCACTCCGAGGTGAGTGTTTGACCTTTGACCCCCCCTCCAACACACACACACACACACACACGTGCACACACATACACGCGCGCACACACATACACGCGCGGACGCACGCACACACAATGTTGTTGAACTGTTTCCATCGATTCACCCAGACAGCAGCCAATCAGAAAGCCCAGAGCCTCATTAGATCACCTTTCACTTTAACGTAAGCGCAACTTCAGGGACTTGAACACGCGGAAAGCCTCGGGCAGCAGTGAGGATCTGTACTTCACCTCTTATAACTAACAAATCCTGCAGGGGCGGAGTTTGTCTTTATATCAGCGAGAGGTACTGTAACGTCACCGTTCGAGAGAAAATATGCACCTCGACCTCGAACTACTATCCATCTCACTTCGGCCCTTTTACCTGCCAAGGGAGTTTCCTCAGCTCTTCCTCACCGTTGTCTACACACATCCGGCTGATCGCGGAGGTTAGGGTTAGGCTAGCCTTTCGGTAAAAGACAGAAACAGCCTGAACCGCGTTATTAAATCCTGCTCGAAAATCATTGGAGTGACACAAAGAGATCTGAGGCCTCTTGGTAACTAGGGTTGGGTATCGGTTGGGTTTTATCTGATACCGGTGCCTACTCGGTGTTTTTTAAACGGTTCCGGTGCTTAAATGGTTCTCGAACTGGTACTTAAAAAAATGAAAACACACACACAAGGGAGTGCTTTTTACTACGGATCTTTGGTAGCCCAGAGGAGATATGCTGCTCAAACACTCAGTATGTAGTGTTGGTGTATGTTTATGAGTTGTAGAACATAATAAATTATCTTGAAGGAGTAGATGTTTACCAGTAAGCTTGACTCCAATAATTTAACAATATGTTAAATTATTATTTGTTTAAAGAATGTAAATTACTTATCAAACAGACCTAACTATTCAACTACCAATGAATGAGCAGGAGTATGCCTGTGATAACATAGATTGAATATGAAAAATAAGCCAAAGTGATACCTCTTCTCTGAATAGACAAGCTAAGCCAGTGTGCTGCTGTTAGCCAGTGAAAATATAATCTATGTCAGTGCGCTGCTGTAGCTGGAGAGTTTCTTTGCCTTTTGGACTCATACGGTGCCGGTGCAGTTCTTTTTTTATTTTTATTATTATTATTTGGTTAATTCCGCGATTATGTGTTCGCGGAAATTATAGGGCCCTAGTCAGCATCCCTGTCACTATCGGCTTTGATCAATAAGTGTGCTGAGCAGCGGCGCCGACGTCACGTTCAACAACCGCAAGTTGACGCTGGAACACCAGGGGGCGGCACCGAAATGAGGCACCGAAATTTTTGTTCTTATTCAGTCTCGTTACTACCATTTATATTGGAACCGGTGCCCTGTTGGCACCGCTTTTCGGTACCCAACCCTATTGGTAACAAACTAATCCTCCAGAAAGCAGAGTGTATCTCGGCCTCCTCAGGCCATGTTCTTGGAGATGAATTGTCTCTGTTGCCCTCAGGTGGCAGACATGTCCTACCTGACATGTCCTACCTGCCTGTAGGACATACATTCCTTCTGCACTCAAACTTTTAAATTAAGACTTTTAATCTTTCATTTTTTTCTCTGGCTCTTACAGGATTCTTTTGAAATCCTTTTAGCACATTATTTATGGGTCTCTTAGTGACACCATGCACTTTTATTAATTTATTTGTGGATCTATTCCACACAACGCTACTTGGTGTGTTTGTTTTGCATTTGTTTTGTGTGCATGAGTCAACCTGCTGCTGCTCATAACTAATTGCCCGTTGTGGGATTAATAAAGTTGTTTGAATTGAATTGAATTGAACTGAGCCTTCTACCTGTCTCTCCTGTCCAATGACAGTGCGAAGGAGGAGGAGGAGGGGCTGAGCTCAGAGGGGACGAGAGTGTGTGACAGAGGGAGAGACAGGGGAGGAGGGGAGGAGGTGGAGGAGGAGCGGTGGAGGCGTGGGAAGACGGCAGGAAGTCCTCTGGGACGAACCCTGAGCTTCCTCCGCAAGATGGCCACTCAGCACAAGGTGAGTGGTGTGTGTGTGTGTGTGTGTGTGTGTGTGTGTGTGTGTGTGTGTGTGTGTGTGTGTGTGGCCAGGTCCTTGCTGATCCAGCCCAGTTTCAGGTCTGACCTGGGGCCTTTGGTGTCATGAATACTGCAGTAACACTGCAGGAATACTGGAGTAATACTGCAGTAACACTGCAGGAATACTGGAGTAATACTGCAGTAACACTGCAGGAATGCTGGAGTAATACTGCAGTAACAACGCAGGAATACTGGAGTAATACTGCAGTAACAATGCAGGAATACTGGAGTAATACCTCCATCACCCGGCTTCTGCTCCCCAGCCTTGTAGTTCATTTTTCCAGTTGAATACAAATGTGTGTTCTCTATTAGATATAAAGGAGCACAGCAGTGGAACAGTTCTCCAACCTACAGTTTCTCTCTAAGGAACTGTGAGTGTCTGAGGGTCCAAACTGGGTTTTGGTAGTTGGGTTTGGTGTTTTTGTTTCATATTTTGCTTCCACACACTCGTATTCACACTCATGCATAAACATGTACACTCACACATGTACACATACTCACATAGGTCCATACACTCTTTTTACCTTTTTACACACTTTTACACACATTTACTGCATTGATCTAATGTATATTCGCTCTTTTTTTGTTGGTTTGTTGACATTTTTTGGCATAGATTTTTTTTTTTTTGTAATCAAACTTTGAGGTGGGATACTCCTATAAGCCCCTAGGGGTTTTCTGTATCTCACCTGCACAGTCTATTGCTGTTTCATTTTTGCTCTGATGTTTTGATTTTATTGTGCAAATAAATAAATAAAATAAAACAATACTGCAGTAACACTGGAGTTTTCCTGCAGTTCCTGCATTTCAAATAAAATGTCAATCAAGTTTAGCAAATCAACTGACAATTCATCAGTCTTTTTTTTATCACTTTCATTATCAGTTTGTAAGTGTTTTCATTACTTTCATTTGTTTAGTTTCTTTTTGATACTCGCATGTTTGACGCAACTTTCCTGATAAATGTCAGTTTTGTGTTGTGATGATGAATGATGACACAGCGCTCTGTTTTCATCAACAACTGTTTAGATCAGTTCGGCTCTAAATTAATCAAATTGCTTTTTAATTCATTACTGTGTTTTTAAAATCACATGTATTTTCGTCACCTCCATTTTTATCACTTAATTTTGTTAATGATATTGTAGTAATTCTGTAGTAATACTGTGCTAATATTCTAGTAATGCTGTAGTAATAGGGTGTAATACTGTAGTATTACTACTACATATACAAATATATATTGTAGTAATACTACATATACCATATATAGGGGAGAGTGGGGTAATTTGTGCCAAGGGGCAAGTAGTGCCACCCCTGTTATCTAGAAAACTATAGAAGAAGTTGGTCATGTGACCACATATTTTTGAAGAGGCATCCATTTCACTCATCCTGCAAAGAAGGGAGACACATGGCTTGAGAGGTAAGCACATTTCAGTTCAAAAAACCTTTTTTTGCGCTCCAAAGTAAAATTTCCATGATTGAGGTTTTTTGATTGCTGTGTTTGAACAATTATAGAAAACTTTGAAAACAGTTCACACAGATTTTAGTACTTTAGTAAGCTACACCATGAGTCTATACAGTTAGCATGATGTTAGCTCAAAACAGCTGGGGGATGCATTTTTTTCAAAATGGTGGGCTTGGGGTAATTTGTGCCAAAGGGCCTGGGGTAAGTTGTGCCAGTGGTACAGCTTGTGACTATATACTATATATTACTTTCTTGTATTTTATTGTTATTGTACATTATTTTCTTACCTTTGATCACTAAAACTATTCAGATTCAGGTGAAGATGATTTGCAGGTGCTCATTTTGGACTTTTTATTTTGTTCTGGGTATGTGTTCATGTGGCGCTCGGCCTCGTTATAGAAAAGTGGCCTGTGATCTTGTTAAAATAATAAATAAATGTTAAATAAATAATTTTGTGTTGAATTTGTTTTGCTTTTATATAGCATTATCATTTGTGAGATTAAAATTATCTGTTTTACTTCAATTATCAATGGCACAATTTACCCCAGTGTATTCTCTCTAATGGCACAATTTACCCCGCACCAGGGGCAAGTTGTGCCACAAAACCACTTTTTTTTCAAAAGCTATATTTCTCAAACAGTTTATATAAGATCCAAAGTGATTGTTCCCAGGGATGCACAACATCCTAAACTATATGTGCATATTTTAGTTGGAGGCATTACTGTAATCCCCTTTCTTTAAAGGCACTTTAAGTAAAAATTGGCACTACTTACCCCACTCTCCCCTACTAATATATTTTAGAAGCACTGGAGTAATACTCTGATAATACTGTGGTAATTTGTACTAATACTGCAGTAATAATCAGTGCAGTACAAATGCCATTGCTGTAATTACAGTGTAGTTCAGTGTTCTGCCAGCAGGGGGAGGTGTGGCTGTGAGTTTGCTCCTCTGCAGGTTTTTCTTTTCCTGGTTTATTCCCTTTTAACTTCATCCTGCCTGTCTGTCTGCCTGTCTGTCTGCCTGCCTTCCTGTCTGTCTACCTGCCTGTCTGCCTCTCTGTCTTCCTGCCTGTCTGTCTGCCTGTCTGCCTGTCTGTCTGCCTGCCTGTCTGCCTGTCTGTCTGCCTGTCTGTCTGTCTGTCTGCCTGCCTGTCTGTCTGTCTGTCTGTCTGTCTGTCTGCCTGCCTGTCTGTCTGTCTTCCTGCCTGTCTGTCTGTCTGTCTGCCTGTCTGCCTGCCTGTCTGCCTGTCTGCCTGCCTTCCTGTCTGTCTTCCTGCCTGTCTGTCTGCCTGTCTGCCTGTCTGTCTGTCTGCCTGTCTGCCTGTCTGTCTACCTGCCTGTCTGCCTGTCTGTCTGTCTGTCTGCCTGCCTGTCTGTCTGTCTGCCTGTCTGTCTGTCTTCCTGCCTGTCTGTCTGTCTGTCTGCCTGTCTGCCTGCCTTCCTGTCTGTCTACCTGCCTGTCTGCCTGTCTGTCTGTCTGTCTGTCTGTCTGTCTGTCTGCCTGCCTGCCTGTCTGTCTGTCTGTCTGCCTGTCTGTCTGTCTGCCTGTCTGTCTGTCTGCCCGTCTGTCTGCCTGTCTGTCTGCCTGCCTGTCTGTCTGTTTGCCCGTCTGTCTGTCTACCTGCCTGTCTGCCTGTCTGTCTGTCTGTCTGTCTGTCTGCCTGCCTGCCTGTCTGTCTGCCTGCCTGCCTGCCTGTCTGTCTGTCTGTCTGTCTGTCTGTCTGTCTGTCTGTCTGTCTGTCTTCCTGCCTGTCTGTCTGTCTGTCTGTCTGTCTGCCTGTCTGTCTGCCTGTCTGTCTGTACATCTGTTTAACATGTGTTTGTGTTTGTGTCTAAGGTTTTTTTTAGATTAAAACATTCCTGTTGGTTCAACTTCAGCCTCCTAACATTCCACTTCTCCCGCTCTCTCTCTCCCTGTCTGTCTGTCTCTCTCTCTCTCTCTCTCTCTCTCTCTCTCTCTCCCTCCCTGTCTGTCTGTCTGTCTCTCTCTCTGTCTCACTCTCTCTCTACCAGCTGTTTGGATGGCAGGATTGCATCAGCTCTCCTCCTCCCTCTCCTCCTTTTTTATCACTTGTGTTTGTTATCTGTTCCAGTTAGTTGTCATGGCAACCTGCTGGTATCAGCCTGTACCAGACCACAGAAACAGTGCAACCTGACCGATCAACAACCAATCACAGACAAGCAGGAAACAGCTCACCTGTCAAATTCAACTTCAGGTTGTTTAGAGTTTCCCGTCTCCCACAGACAGGAAACCACAGACAGACGTCAGGGTTAGGGTTAGCCTAACCCCACACCTGCCTAACCCCACACCTGCCTAACCCCACACCTGCCAGACAGGGTTAGGGTTAGCCTAACCCCACACCTGCCTAACCCCACACCTGCCTAACCCCACACCTGCCTAACCCCACACCTGCCAGACAGGGTTAGGGTTAGCCTAACCCTCCCAGGTGAGACCAGGTACAGCAGGCCATGGGGACAGAAGACATCTGAGACACCTGTCTTACTCACCTGTCCCACCCACCTCTCCTCCCACCTGTCTCACCCACCTGTGTAGGACAGGTGGGTGAGAGCACAACCCTAACCTGTCTCACCCACCTGTCTCACCCAGCACAACCCTAACCTGTCTCACCCACCTGTCTCACCCAGCCTGACAGACTGAGAGCAATTAAGGAAAACTAACAATCTTCATTGGGAGAAAATCAGGAAAGCAGCAGGAAGGTGAAGAGTTAAATACACAGTAAGACAGGCAGTGAGAGTGAGACAGGCAGTGAGAGTGAGACACAGATGAGTGATTGATGTGTTTGTAAATCTCTCATATTCATGTTTACAGACACGTGCCCTGTGTATATGAATATATAAATATGTGTATGCAGTTTATTTTGCTATAAGCTGAACCTTCTGGTGATGCACAAAGTTTTTTTTTCCTTTCCACTGAAAGCAGAGCAAAGCCCAGTGGTCATAAAACACGCGCGCGCGCGCGCGCACGCACGTACGCACGCACATAATGTGACCATGATTTCATTTTGTTTGATTTAGTTTCATATTATATTTGGTTTGTTTTTTATGGTTTAATGGGCGGGGAGAAATGTGAGGAGGGACATGATTGGCTGAGAGGCGGGGCCAGAGGCAGCAGCGGGCTGGTTTGTGATTGGTCAGAAGTAGACAGAGGGTCTGTCAGTCGTCAGAAGCCCCGCCTCCTCGGAACCGTGCTCAGCAGACTGCGGGAACAGAACCGACAACCTCTGAACGGACCTGAAACCTGGACCCGTGACCTCTGACCTCTGGGCTCCCGTGGATTTAAAGCGAGACGGCAGAGCGGCGGGAATGTCCCGGCTGCTGGACGGCAGGTCGAGACAGGACAGGATGAAGGAAATTAACTTAAAGGTGAGTCACGAGCCCGGACAATGACCCGCAGAGACACCGCGGAGAAAACCTGGAAAAACCATCTGTAACGTGGGAAACCATGAAAAAAATCACGAGAAATCCTGTAAAAACGTATCGGACGTGTAAAACGGAGCTGCGACGTGTCGCCGGAGGTTCCGGTTTCATGTTAAACATCAGAAATAAAAAAGGAAGTGAGTCCGACCGGCCGCCGCGACTCTGAGCAGAGAATAACGGCTCGATGCTGCCGAGTCCGCCCCGGGACAGCATTTTATTCCTTTTTAATTCCTCCCTTTTTTATTTTCATCTCTCTCTCTCTCTCTCTCTCTCTCTCTCTCTCTCTCTCTCTCTCTCTCTCTCTCTCTCTCTCTCTCTCTTTTCTCTCTTTTCTCTCTCGGCAGAAGTTGGAGAAGCTCCAGGCGGCGCTCACTTTCCCGTTTCTGTTCACTCTGAACATTTCTTTATTATTTCTTTATTTCTTTCTTTATTTATTCATATTTACTCTGGTGTGTATATGTGTGTTAATGTAGTGTGTATGTGTGTGTGTGTGTTTGTGTGTGTGTGTGTGTGTGTGTGTGTGTGTGTGTGTATGTGTGAAAACTGGGTTTCCTGCTCTCTGTCGGTTTTTTTTTTCTCCGGAGCAGCAGCGTGGCTGCTTTGTCCTGCAGGAGGAAATGACTGGGGGAGGGGAGTGTGTGTGTGTGTGTGTGTGTGTGTGAGTGAGAGAGAGAGAGAGAGAGAGAGAGAGACACATGGCTGTATTATATAGGCTCTATAAAGGAGGAAGTCAGTTTTGATGTTACATGGAAACAACGTCCATGTTGAGCTTCTTCCTCCTAAACAGACACAAAGTAATGGAATCGACTTAAAGGAGCATTTCACTGATCAATAATACAACTTTTATTTTTATTACTGGTGATATATTAAAAATGAAGCCAAAACAACACAGTGTCCAACTCTGCACCACTTTAAAACAGAGCAGTTATTATGAATAATTTATCATCTGTAGCTCAGTGATGAATAAACTATAATTTGTAGCTCTATAATCAATGAATGATAATCTGTTCTATAATCAGTAATCTACAATCTGTAGCTCTGTCACCTTTGGCTTCATGTCATCACCTTTCAGCTGAGTGAGAAAAAAGATTTTGAGAATAAAGTTTTAAGGTTATATTATGAATGAATTTTCTTAATAAAGTTTGATATTATTAGAATGAAGGTAGTAACCTGATCTGAGGTCAGCTGCAGACGGCACGTCGCCTCCTCGCACCAAACCAATAAATCATCTGCACATTTATGACATTTATTATGACACCGCGTCCTCTGTGATGTCATCAACAGCCGCCGCGTCATCAACAACAAAACAGCAACTGTGTTCTCTCTGTAAACAACCGATTCTATGTCCCAACACAGAGTCAGCTGCTGATAATCAGCTGATAATCAATCAGCTGCTGAGCCGCAGTCTGAACACACAGAACACTCAAAACATGTTACAGTGCTCTGTAGCACACACTAACACACTGCAACACACACAGTGACACACACTGTAACACACACTAACACACTGCAACACACACACTAACACACACTGTAACACACTGTAACACACACTGTAACACACAGTAACACACTGCAGCACACACAGTAACACACTGCAACACACACAGTGACACACACTGTAACACACACTGTAACACACTGTAACACACACTGTAACACACACAGTAACACACACTAACACACTGCAACACACACACTGTAACACACTGTAACATACTGTAACACACACACTGTAACACACACTGTAACACACTGTAACACACACTGTAACACACAGTAACACACTGCAGCACACACTGCAACACACACAGTAACACACACTGTAACACACTGTAACACACAGTAACACACACTAACACACAGTAACACACACTAACACACACAGTAACACACTTTAACACACACTGTAACACACAGTAACACACACTGTAACACACACTGTAACACACTGTAACACACTGTAACACACTGTAACACACACTGTAACACACTGTAACACACACAGTAACACACAGTGTAACACACAGTAACACACACTAACACACTGCAACACACACAGTAACACACACTGTAACACACAGTAACACACACTAACACACAGTAACACACACTAACACACACAGTAACACACTTTAACACACACTGTAACACACTGCAACACACACTGTAACACACACTGTAACACACTGTAACACACTGTAACACACTGTAACACACACTGTAACACACTGTAACACACACAGTAACACACAGTGTAACACACAGTAACACACACTAACACACTGCAACACACACAGTAACACACACTGTAACACACAGTAACACACACTAACACACAGTAACACACACTGTAACACACAGTAACACACACTAACACACTGCAACACACACAGTAACACACTGTAACACACTAACACACAGTTACACACAGTAACACACAGTAACACACAGTAACACACTGTAACACACACTGTAACACACTAACACACACTGTAACACACTGTAACACACTAACACACAGTAACACACAGTAACACACACTAACACACTGCAACACACACAGTAACACACACTAACACACAGTAACACACAGTAACACACACTAACACACAGTAACACACAGTAACACACACTAACACACACTAACACACTAACACACAGTTACACACAGTAACACACACAGTAACACACAGTAACACACAGTAACAGTTAACTGCAGAGCTGTTTAAGGCAGTTGTAATTAGTGTTTTTCCAGGGACATGCAGCCAGATGGTGTGTGTGAGTGTGTGTGTGTGTGTGTGTGTGTGTGTGTGTGTGTGTGTGTGTGTGTGTGTGTGTGTGTGAGTGAATGAGTGAGTTAGTGAGTGAGTATTCTATCAATATGCACTAAACTAAACTAAAGCTGTAGCATTAGCTTTAGCGTCCAGTGGATCACAAAACACACCGGATCTTTTTGCGGATCAACAACAACAACAACAACAACAACAACAACAACAAAAAAACAAACGGAGATAACAAGACAAACATAACTTCACTTAGAGGTTTTTGTAAATGTTATAAATATTTTAAGTATTATTTTGCCCATTGTTTTTAGCATTATGAGTGGTGACCGTGTTGTTGCTTCCTCTCCAGGGTGTGTGTGTGTGTGTGTGTGTGTGTGTGTGTGTGTGTGTGTGTGTGTGTGCAGTTTTATAGATGGAAAATACATCAAAGATTTCTTTCTGTTCAAACACTTAACAGGAACACACACACTAACACACACACTCACACTGACACACACACATTCACACAAACCACTTCCCTTCCTCCACACACTCACACACTCCTCACTACTAAACATTCCCACCTACACACACAGTCGACTCCAGCTGTCTAAACACTGATTGGTTGTAAAACCAATCAGCTCAGGGACACACACACACACACACACACACACACACACACACACACTTAGACTCTGTCTCCTGGCATTAACATGTGTCTCCACCTGTCTCACCTGCCCACCTCTCTATGCAAATACACACACATCATTTCAGAGAGATAGATAGATAGATAGATAGATATACTTTATTGATCCCAACCAGGGAAATTCTGGTGTTCCAGCAGCAACAGTAGAAACATACAATAAAGTTAACTAAAAAAAGAATAAAGGCTAAAAATATACAATAGAGACTATAAAGACTAAAGACTCAAAAAATACAATAAGGGCTGACCTAAGGAAAGGAGATACGAGATGTGAAAATATACATATGGAGTGAGCATGACAATATACAGATGAGACAGACACTCTGCTCGTCCTCCTTCCACGTAAAACCTGAGCTGTTGTTTCCAGGCAGCAGGTGTGTACCAGCTGCAGGTGTGTACCAGCTGCAGGTGTGTACCAGCAGCAGGTGTGTACCAGCTGCAGGTGTGTACCAGCTGCAGGTGTGTACCAGCTGCAGGTGCGTACCAGCTGCAGGTGCGTACCAGCAGCAGGTGTGTGTGTGTACCAGCAGCAGGTGTGTACCAGCAGCAGGTGTGTGACAGCAGCAGGTGTGTACCAGCTGCAGGTGTGTGACAGCAGCAGGTGTGTACCAGCAGCAGGTGTGTGTGTGTATGCGTGTGTGTCCAACTTCTGCCGAGAGAGAGAGAGAGAGAGAGAGAGAGAGAGAGGGAGAGAGAGAGAGCTCAGTTGTCATTTTTGAATGTGGTTTCTGTCAGGTGAGCTGGTCTTTTATATTAGAATCACTCAGTCGTTTCATTTGACCGTCCAATCAGAGCCGAGTCTCTGCTGAGTCCCAGAGCCAGGCAGCCAATCAGAACAGGGGAGGCAACCTGGAGGAGACCTGCAGGTTGAAGGTTCAGATACGCACCTCTCCAAAATCACATGAACATGACACATAAAAAATATCAAAACAATATTTGAGCTTGAGTTTGTGAGTGAGTTTCTCTGATTGTGACATTTCTGCAGACGTCTGAAGGTCATGTCAGTCATTCTTTCTCGTTTGAGGAAGTGCTCTAAGTTTTCCAAGTGAAATGCAGCTACACTCTCGCTGCACGTCTGGAAATGAAATCTTTCCAGCAGATCAGACTGAAGTTCAGACTGTCAGCGTCTGCACACCAGCCTCCAGTCTGCACAGCGCAGAGAGCCACACATGGATAAACATAACATGCATAACATGGTTAATGTGGTTAACATGGTTAACATGCATAACATGGTTAATATGGTTAACATGGTTAACATGGTTAATATGGATAACATGGTTAACATGGTTAACATGGATAACATGGTTAATATGGTTAACATGGTTAATATGGTTAATATGGATAACATGGTTAACATGGTTAACATGGTTAATATGGTTAATATTGTTAACATGGTTTCATGCATAACATGGTTAACATGGTTAATATGGATAACATGGTTAATATGCATAACATGGTTAATATGGATAACATGGTTAACATGGTTAACATGGTTAATTTGGTTAATATGGTTAACATGGTTAACATGGTTAATATGGTTAACGTGGTTAACATGGTTAATATGGATAACATGGTTAACATGGTTAATATGGTTAACGTGGTTAAGATGGTTAATATTGTTAACATGGTTAATATGGTTAATATTGTTAACATGGTTAACATGGTTAATATGGTTAACATGGTTAACATGGTTAATATGGTTAATATTGTTAACATGGTTAACATGGTTAATATGGATAACATGGTTAACATGGTTAACATGGTTAATATGGTTAACATGGTTAATATGGATAACATGGTTAACATGGTTAATATGGTTAATATGGATAACATGGTTAATATGCATAACATTGTTAATATGGTTAATATTGTTAACATGGTTAACATGGTTAATATGGTTAACGTGTTTTACATGGTTAATATTGTTAACATGGTTAATATGGTTAACGTGTTTTACATGGTTAATATGGATAACATGGTTAACATGGTTAATATGGTTAACATGTTAACATGGTTAACATGGTTAACTTGGTTAACATGGTTAACTTGATTAACATGGTTAATATGGTTAACGTGGTTAATATGGTTAATATGGTTAAAATGGATAACATGGTTAACATGGTTAATATGGTTAACATGGTTAACATGGTTAATATGGATAACATGGTTAATATGCATAACATGGATATGGTTAATATTGTTAACATGGTTAACATGGTTAATATGGTTAACGTTGTTAACATGGTTAATATGGATAACATGGTTAATATGGTTAACGTGGTTAACATGGTTAATATGGTTAACATGGTTAACATGGTTAATATGGATAACATGGTTAACATGGTTAATATGGTTAACATGGTTAATATGGTTAATATTGTTAACATGGTTAACATGGTTAATATGGTTAACATGGTAAACATGGTTAATATGGATAACATGGTTAACATGGTTAATATGGCTAACATGGTTAATATGGTTAATATTAACATGGTTAACATGGTTAACTTGGTTAACATGGTTAATATGGTTAAAATGGTTAACATGGTTAACATGGTTAACATGGTTAATATGGTTAACGTGGTTAACATGGTTAACGTGGTTAATATGGTTAACGTGGTTAATATGGTTAACATGGTTAACATGGTTAATATGGTTAATGTGATTAATATGGTTAACATGGTTAACATGGTTAATAT
>NC_043995.1:34657170-34697170 GCF_902150065.1 Myripristis murdjan | reverse complement strand
TTTCTCAATACCAGACCTGTCTCTCTCTCCCTGCCTGTCTCTCAGCTCCCACCCTGAAGGAGCGTCCCAGCTCGGCGATCTACCCGTCTGACAGTCTGCGTCAGTCTCTGCTGGGGGCGAGACGGGTACGCTCCGGCCTGTCGCTCGCCAAGAGCGTCTCCACCAATAACATTGCAGGGTGAGACAGGAAGCTCAACACTGATGACATCATCAACATCATTATCATCATGATGTGTTAGAAACTGTGACACCTGTCTGTCTCTCGCCTGTCTGTCTCTCAGGGTCAGTGATGACTCGGTGGGGCTCAGGAGGATTCTGTCTCAGTCCAGCGACTCTCTGAACTTCAGGAGCAGAACCCTGTCCATGGAGTCTCTGACTGACGACGGTAACACACACACACACACACACACACACACACACACACACACACATGCTAACAGTCCTCAACACCTGATTGGCTGATTTAAATTGACGGAGCATAAACATAAAGCTGATGATTCAGCATAAACTACTGACAACAGTAAAAACATTATAATGACACAAGAGCAACTCTTAATAATACAATAGTAATTATTATAATTATTATTATTATAATTATTATTATTATTATTATTATTAGTAGTATTTTGATAATAGTGTGAGAACACAAAAAAACAGTGCAATAACATTATAATAACACCATAATAACAATGTAATAATATAATGATGACACTATGATAATAGTGTAATAACACTATAATAAAATGACAACACTATGCGGTAGAATTTCACATTTATATGGTTGAATATGGGGCGCCAGACAGCAGCGTGACCTGTCTGTCTTCTGTCACCTGTCTGTCTGCTGACCACCTGCAGACATACAGGTGACAGACAGACTCCACACTGACCTGTCTACCTGTCTGTCTGCTGACATACAGACAGACAGAGGTCAACTATTTCCCTGACCACCAGCAGGAGGCGTCTGCTGCTCAGCAGGTTCAAGCCTCAGGTAGTTTGACCTGCGGTGACATCACTGAGTGGGTGTGGCCAACATGCCCGCAGTGCAGCAGAAGTTTGTCTGATCTGAGTTTCCTTTAAATTAACCAGGTAGACCAAGGTGGAGTGTTTTTTTTTAACCTGCCACACCACCTGCCTGTGTGCTGCATGTTGGCTGTGTTCCAGCCGTGTCTCCCTGTTGGAGGGCCATGAACACGCAACACACACACACACACACACACACACACACACACACACACACACACACACACACACACACACACACACACACAGGTGGTGTAGCAGGTAAAAAATAAAACTCAGGCTGGTTTTTCATATTTCTTCAAACTGCAGCTCCAGCACAGACCATAAGGAATGACTCTGTGTGTGTGTGTGTGTGTGTGTGTGTGTGTGTGTCAGGGGACTGGTTGTGCTCCTCCATGCTGGAGGAGGTGCAGCAGCAGGGCGGCGGCGTGCAGGCAGACAGCTGGAGTCTGGCGGTGGAGCCAAGCTTCCTGCAGACGCTGCACAAAGACGAGATCAAACGGCAGGACGTCATCTACGGTACACACACACACACACACACACACACACACACACACAGACACACACACACACAGACACACACAGACACACACACACACACTCACACACACACACACACACAGACACACACAGACACACACACACACACACACACTCACACACACACACACACAGACACACACACACACACACAGACACACACACACACACACTGACACGCACACGCACACACAGACACACACACACACACACTCACACGCACAAGCACACACAGACACACACACACACACACACACACACACACACACACACACACACACACACTCACACAGACACACACACACACACACACACACACACACACACACACACTGACACCCAGTTGTCCTGATTTGTCTGAGTGTGTAAAGGTGAGAGAGTGAAGCAGAAAAGGAAAGCAGGTTGTGTATCGCGCTGTGATTGGCTGAGACGGTGGGGCAGGGTCGTGTTCAGGTCGTGATCAGCATGGGCAAGGGGGGAGGGGACGAGGGGGGAGGGGGGAGGGGGTGAGGGGGCGAGGGGGGAGGGGACAAGGGGGCGAGGGGGCGAGGGGGAAGGGGACGAGGGGGCGAGGGGGCGAGGGGACGAGGGGGCGAGGGGACGAGGGGGCGAGGGGGGAGGGGACAAGGGGGTGAGGGCTGATCTTTGCTGTGAGCCCTCAGCTGGCAGTGTTTTTGCTGGCAAGGGGGTCCATCTGTCCGAAAGGCCGGCCCGCGTGAGTGACCCTAACTAACCCTAACTAACCCTGACTAACCCTAACTAACCCTAACTAACCCTAACTAACCCTAACTAACCCTAACTAACCCTGACTAACCCTAACTAACCCTAACTAACCCTAACTAACCCTGACTAACCCTAACTGACCCTAACTGACCCTGACCCTGACCCTGACCCTAACTAACCCTAACTAACCCTAACTAACCCTAACTGACCCTGACCCTGACCCTGACCCTGACCCTGACCCTGACCCGTGAGTCGGGTGTGGTGATTTGCATTCGCCCTCTTCCGCCATGCTGTCGGTGCAGGCTGACCCTTGGTGGGCGGAGCTCTCTGTCGCGGTCTCACTGCCATCTGGCGGCGTCTCCGTCTCTGTCGGGCTTCGGTCTTTTGTCGAAGCTCTGGACCCTGTGACAAATATATATTTAATATATATTTAATATTTATATAAAATGTACACATGTAAATTAGGGATGGCTCGATACCACTTTTTCACATCCGATACGATATCGATACTGCAGCCTTGAGGATCGGCCGATACGATCCGATTCTTTTTGTCCCTCTAAAAGCTGTTAATAATGCGTGGATGTAATTTGCTTGATATTGACATCTAAAAACACCACATTCACTGCACAACAACTATTCTGGTCCCCTAAAGAAACAAGGAAAATATGTGAAAACAACTGAAGTCGTGTGTAACTTGGTGCAAATTTTGCATTTGAGTTAGTTTTATCAACTCGGAGTAGTTTCACCTGGAGTTAAGCGCGTGCACAACAGCTATAAGACGAGTCACCGTGGCAACGAGGAAGCGTCGGGCTGCGTTTTTCACCCCAATTGAATTGGAAATCTTAATGTATTCATACAGCGAGTTTGAACATGTTTTTAAAGAAAGTGCAACACCGCTGCAGCGGCAAAGCAGAGGGAGACGGCGTGGGAGAACACTGCTGCTCGGGTCAGTGCGTAAGTTTAAATGGAGTCCGTTGCAATCACAATAATATTACAGGGGAAAACTGCTTGAAAAAAACAGACGGCAGAACTAATAAAACAGGCTAGAGTTAGCCCTCTTTCTCTGCTTTGAGTTCCCTCCCTCTGTGAAACGAAAAACTCAGAGTTTCCCTCATTTCAGGGTGAACAGACTCAGAGTTTTCACTAAACCTGCTTTGGGAAACGGACCCAAGATTTGCTGCACCAAAACAAAAACGGTTCGCTTTTCTTTGCACTCGCCTGTAAAAAGTCTCCGTACTCCTTTCCATGATGCTTCTTCAGATGCTTTATTAAGTCTGTTGTGTTAAAACGTTCGGTTTTGCTACCACCCCTTGAGACACTCATATTGCAAACGTTGCGCTTTTGTCCTCCGTTAACGTAAAGTTAACGGAGGAGATGACTACAGCTCTGCAGGCTTCTGCTCACGTGACGAAAACACAGGCACATGGCAACCATGGCGACAGCTCGTCTGTGTTACGGCATGTCGTGCAAAGTGAAGTTGAGGATATATGAGATCGCTTGGGCTTATGGATCAGATCGGACGGGTTCTAATAAAAAAATCCGATACCCGATCCAGTCATTTTGGCCTGGATCGGACCCGATACCGATCCAGTGGATCGGATCGGACCATCCCTAATTTAAATATCCATTTATAAATATGTGTGTGTGTGTGTGTGTGTGTGTGTAAATATATAATTGTAAATATATGTAAATAGATGTATGTAAGAGTTAGGGTGGATGCGTGTGAGAATAAATATACAAACGTGTTGAAGTGAAAATACATGAAAAGTAAAGTGAGTCGGTGAAATGCACTGTGTGTATGTGAGAGGAGACAGCCTTTATACTCTGTACCTGTCTCTCTCTGTGTCTGTCTCTCTCTCTGTCTCTCTCCACCTGTCTCCCTGCCTGTCCCTCTCTCTACCTGTCTCCCTGCCTGTCTCTCTCTCTACCTGTCTGCCTGTCTGTCTCTCAGAGCTGATTCAGACAGAGTTCCATCACGTGCGGACGCTGAGGATCATGGAGGTGTTCCGGCGAGGGATGCTGGAGGAGGTGATGTTGGAGCCGGGCGTGGTGCACGCCATCTTCCCCTGCCTGGACCGCCTGCTGGAGCTGCACAGTCACTTCCTGTCTGAGCTGTTGGCCCGCCGTCGCCTCGGCCTGGTGGGAGACAGCCAGAGCAACTTCACCGTGCGGAGGCTCGGAGACCTGCTGCTGAGACAGGTGACAGGACAGGACTGACCTCGTGGGGGCGCTGTGGGGCATCAGGTTCATTTTCATAACAAACTTCCATTGTGTGTGTGTGTGTGTGTGTGTGTGTGTGTGTGTGTGGACAGTTCTCAGGTCAGCCTGCAGACGACATGAAGAAGTTGTACTCTGAGTTCTGCAGTCGACATCCCAAAGCCGTCAAACTCTACAAAGAAGTTCTGGCCCGAGAGAAAAGACTGCAGCTCTTCATCCGGGTGAGCCAGACCTGGACTTGAACCTGGACCAAGACCTGATCCAGACCTGACTCAGGCGTGACCCAGAAATGGTTTTTCCTTGTTTAGACCTGGTTTAGGTCTGGGTCAATCTAGTTAAAGCTCCGTCCCAGAAATTCTGAATGTTTTTCCACGTCAACAAACTATTTATCAAATCCTACGGGGAGCTAAAGATTTCACAGCCAAGAGTCAAACTGTGAGTTTGTGTTTGAAGCAGCCGCCTTATAATGTTCTGCTCAACATTCAGAAACCACACAGCTGATGATTGGCTGTGGAAAGCAAAACATTTCCCCGCTTAGGGACTATTTTCCCTGGCAGAGGAGGAGGAGGAGGAGGAGGAGGAGGAGGAGGAGGAGGAGGAGGAGGAGGAGGGAGCGTTTCAGTGTGAAAAAGTCCTGAAAAGCCAACAGTGCTGCTGCTTTTAGGAAAACTCATGTGGAGGACTTTATTGGGCTGATGGAAAACTGGAGTGAAGAAAGTGTGAAGGCTCTGAAAGTTCATGTTCATATCGTAGTGGAATGAGGCATTATTACAGGACAGGGTGTGCTTGACCGTCATTATTGTCACGACAGTGATTCGGCCAGCAACCGTTAGCATCGCTGAAATTACCTTGAGTGTAATAATGCGACTATACAGCTATTACCAACAAAATAAAATGTATAATCAAAATGTTTTCATACTGTGGGCATTTCGCTCTCAAAATATAAATGGTTTTTGCTAGTATTCTCTCCGTTTCAGTGGAAACACATGAGATCTGACGGTAACTAGTCCTTGTCAGCAGCCAACTTGGGCTTATCATGTTTTCTAGACATCATGATTTCCCAAAACTGAATAAATACACACACAGCAACACAAAACTGCTCTGCTAGCTCAATCATGTTGGAACTAGAATATCCACTGGAAAAAATCATTTTTTCATGGACTGACAGTTATACTTCTGGCGACTTCTCAGTCATTTTTAATCTAACAGTTGCCATGACAACAACTCAGCAGCACAGCTGATGTTTATTTACAACCAACTTATATGAACAGTTATATTTAAATACAGGCTACTGCTTTTCAGTGTCGGCACCACAACAAACATCTGTCTTTTCATAAAGTCACCGGCAGATGTTTTATTTCAGCTGGGGGTGTGTCACTCCAATTTAACGTCAGCTCCGATTAATGTGGCTAAGCAGCAAAAGTAAGGACAGTAAGCAGTCACATTAAGGCTGAACAGAGTTATAGAATCACCTTTTCAAGCTGTTATCAATTTACCTCTGAAATAAAGACCACAGCTTTCACAGATGTGTTGATTTATTAAATGTTCATTTCAATGTAAAGATGCAAACAAACTGACAAATTAATTAAATCAATGGCCTAGGAAACTCATAAACACTAAACA
This sequence comes from Myripristis murdjan, assembly GCF_902150065.1. Classification (NCBI taxonomy): domain Eukaryota; kingdom Metazoa; phylum Chordata; class Actinopteri; order Holocentriformes; family Holocentridae; genus Myripristis; species Myripristis murdjan. The sequence goes on along the minus strand of NC_043995.1, from coordinate 34,691,047 downwards.
AATTAATAACGATTAATAGGCTAATTAATAACTGATAACATTAACACATTAATAACAAGAACAAAGTTACAGCCGCACATCTCCGTGGAAAATCTGACAGGTACTGTCCATGGTGCTGAATCTGCCTCAGCAGGTACTGTCCGTGGTGCTGAATCTGCCTCAGCAGGTACTGTCCGTGGTGCTGAATCTGCCTCAGCAGGTACTGTCCGTGGTGCTGAATCTGCTGAGGCATTTAATTCTCTTTATTATAGAAATTAAAGCTCCATAAAATTCATGGAGGATCTTGTTCAGCTCTTCTTTCCTTACAGGTGAGAAATCAGCTGTTTGCCTGGTGTTTGTCAGGTAGTCTTGTAGACATTTGACGGCCCAAGACGTTGACCGGGCCGTACCGGCTTCATTTCCTGACTCTCCAGCTGATCCAGCTCTTCACTCGTCACTCTCGCGTATCTCTCCTTTTTCTCTTCTGTCTTGTCTTCCTCGTTCAGCCGTTTATCCAAACTTAGGTCGCCAAAGAAATCAAAATTGACAAAATGGTCCATTATGCAGGAGAACAAAGCTGACAGCGACTTTTGATGCGAGTTTCAGTGAAATGTTTCTTGTTGCCATGGAAACCACACAGACTCGGGCAATAAGATATAGGCGGAGTAATATTTTCAGTGATGAGGTATTTTTCATGTGAGCATGGCTAGCCGTGCTGTCATGCTCATTTGAGCACATTCTAAACGTCTGATTGACCAATCAGATCGCTCGGTCGGGTCTACGTGTTGTATAATGAAGGGAAACCAGCGGCCGAAGGAGAAATGATGTGGCAGCTCTAAAATCCCACTGAGGAAACTCTCAACATGCTAGTCTGGATTCATCTATGTTAATCTGGTTTAGTCTGGATAAATTTAGCCTGGGTTAATCTGGGTCAGTCTGAGTTAATCTGGGTCAATCTGGGATAATATGGGTCAGTCTGAGTTAATCTGGGGTCATCTGAGTTAATATGGGATAGTTTAGGCTGGGTTAGGTGGGTTTAGTCTGGGTTATCTTAGTCTAGGTTAGTGTGGTTTAGTTTAGGTTGGTCTGGGGTAGTCTAGGTTAATATGGGTTAATTTGAGTTAGTTTGGGTTAATCCGGGGTAGTCTGGGTAACTGGATAATTTAGTCTAGGTTAGTGAGGGCCAGTCTGGGTCAATCTGGGTTAACCTGAGAAAATTTTTGTTAGTTTGGTCTGGGTTAATCTGGGGTAGTCTGGGCCAATCTGGGATAGTTTGTTTGGGTTAGGCGGGTTTAGACTGAGTTAGTTTAATCTTGGTTAGTCTGGGTTGATTTGGGTTATTCTGGGCCAGACTTGGTTAATTTGTGTCAGACTGGATTAATCTGGGATAGTTAAATGTGGGGTAAAATGGGCTAGACTGGATTAGTCTTTGTTAATCTGGGCTAATCTGGGTCAGTCTGGGTTAATCTGGGATGGTTTAGTCTGGGTAGTTTAGTTGGGATTAGTCTGGGTTAGTCTGGACTAATCTCGGTCAATATGGGTTCTTCTGGGTTAATATGGGTCAGTCTGGGTTAGTCTGGTTTAATCTGGGATAGTTAAATCTGGGTTAGTCTGCAATAGTTTAGTCTGGGGTAATCTGAGTTTAGTTTGGGTTAGTTTTGGTCTGTCAGGGTTAATCTGTGTTAGTCTGGGTTGGTTTAGTCTGCCTTAATCTGGGTTAGTCTGGGTTAAAATCTGTTTTGAACCTGTTGTGTCTTGATGTTGACTGTCTGATTTTCTTACCCATAATGCCCAGCGGGTGAGCCGGGGGCCGCTGCTGCGTCGCCATGGCGTCCAGGAGTGCATCCTGCTGGTGACACAACGCATCACCAAGTACCCGGTCCTGATCCAGAGGATCCTCGACAACACCAAGGGTACTGACCTCTGACCTCTGCCCTCTGCCCTCTGACCTCTGACCTGTGCCCTATGTCCTGTGCCCTCTGACCTCTGACCTGTGCCCTCTGACCTCTGACCTGTGCCCTATGTCCTGTGCCCTCTGACCTCTGACCTGTGCCCTATGTCCTGTGCCCTCTGACCTGTGCCCTCTGCCCTCTGCCCTGTGCCCTCTGACCTCTGACCTGTGCCCTGTGCCCTGCAGGCTGTGAGGAGGAGGTGCAGGCTCTGAGCCGCTCCCTGCTCCTGCTGAAGGAGCTGCTGAGCCTGGTGGACCAGGAGGTTCTGGAGCTGGACCGGACGCGGCGGCTGCAGGAGATCCAGGCGCGTTTGGACCCCCGGGCGGAGACGCAGGTTCGGGGCGGCAGCGTGTTCCGGGGCGGGGAGCTGCAGAGGAGGAGGCTCCTGCACGACGGGACGCTCCTCTGGAAGACCCAGAGCTCCAGGATGAAAGGTGGGGAGGCCTCCAGGTGCATGATGGGAAACCAGATCATTTTTAAATCAGATTCTGATGAAGAACCTATGTGTGTGTGTGTGTGTGTGTGTGTGTGTGTGTGTGTGTGTGTGTGTGTGTGTGTGTGTGTGTGTGCAGATGTCCAGGTCCTGCTGATGTCAGACATCTTGGTTCTCCTGCAGGAGAAAGATCAGAAGTTCACCTTCCCCTCGCTGGTCAGTCTTCTTTATCTCCTCCTCCTCTTCCTCCTCCTCTTCATCCTCCTCTTCCTCCTCCTCCTCTTCATCCTCCTCCTCTTCATCCTCCTGCTCAGTTCATTTTGTTTCTTTTTTAAAATAAAACTTTGTTTTTAAGCATTTTGAGATTCTCCACCTGTCTGTCTCACCTGTCTGTCTCTCTCTACCTGTCTGTCTCTACACCTGCCTGTCTCTCTCTCTCTCTCTCTCCACCTGTCTGTCTCACCTGTCTCTCTCTCTCCACCTGTCTGTCTCACCTGTCTGTCTCTCCACCTGTCTGTCTCTCAGGACAAGTCTCCAGTCATCTCTCTGAGCGGGCTGATAGTGAGGGATATAGCCAATCAGGAGCGAGGGATGTTCCTGATCAGTGACTCCGCCCCTCCTGAGATGTACGAGCTTCACGCCTCGTCCCGAGACGACCGGCGCACCTGGATGAGCCTCATCCAGCAGACCGTGCACAGGTAGGGCTACTACTGCAGTACTACTGTAGTACTACTACTACTATTACTGTAATACTACTGTAGTATCACTACTACTGCTGCTATAGTACTGCTGCAGTATTACTGTAGAGGTACTAGTACTACTACAGTACTGTCTGTTCTAGCAGATCAGTGCTGCTGGCCTCTTTGCTGCAGCACCACCTGCTGGCCACACCTGGCTACTACACACACACACACACACACACACACACACACACGATAACTGTGCGTGTGTGTGTGTGTGTGTGTGTGTGTGTGTGTGTGTGTGTGTGTGTGTGTGTGTGCTTGCAGCTGTCCATCCAGAGATGAGTTCCCTCTGATTGAGACCGAGGACAAAGCCTTACAGCGCCGCCTCAGAGGTAAACCTTCACCTCCTCCTCCTCCTCTTCTTTCTCCTCTTCCTCCTCCTCCTCTTCTTTCTCCTCTTCCTCCTCTTCCTCCTCCTCCTCTTTTGTTAACAAAAACTCAAAATATAAATATGAAGTGTGTGTGTGTGTGTGTGTGTGTGTGTGTGTGTGTGTGTGTGTGTGTCAGCTGACATCCAGCAGAAGGACCGGGAGGTGCTGGAGCTCCTGCAGGAGCGAGTCACGCTGTTCTCTGACTTGGTGGAGGCCACAGGGGGCGGAGCCACCGGAGGAGGCGGAGCTCCGGGCTCCAGGAACCTCTTCAGAGCCGACACGCCTCACGCGCCGCAGGCCGAGCACCTGCTCACCACCGCCATCTCTGAAGGTAGGCCTCTGATTGGCCGGCTGCAGACAGGTGTGCCAGTTATTTTCTTTTTGGAGAAAGCATAATGAGTCACACACACACACACACACACACACACACACACACACACACACACACACTGAGATGTGCTGAGGAGGAGCCATCAGTCCTTGTGCTCAGGTGTCCAGGTGTGTCAGGGGGCGTGGTCAAACGCGCGCGGCAGTTCTTTCCTGAGCGGGACAGGTGACCTGCTCACCTGTCAGAGGTACAGCAGCCAAAACAGACGCTGCCAAAATATTCAGCGCGGCGTTGCCAACCTGCGGCCCCGCCCCCTGAGCCGCACGCCTGGGACCCGCCGTGCATCATGGGATTGATGGGGGTTAACACAGCAGGCTCAGTGTACACAGACACACACCGACTGTCTCCATGGAAACAAGAACGTCCTGACGTCTTACAGACCACACCCCCGACTGCAGCCAGCAGCCAATCAGAGGCCAGGGATTCGCTTTAACAGCAGCTGTCCAATCAGAGGCCGGCTTTTTATTCGCCACAGAACAAAAACCCGGCTGCTGGTCCGTCCTGAAACTCCGTCCCCTCAGAAACAACAACACACCGGCTAACGTTACTTTCTGAATTAATCTCCCAGAATGCAACAGTCTCACCTGGGACATATTTACACCTGTCCTGTCTCTCTCTCTCTGTCTGTCTCTCTGCCTGTCTGTCTCTCTGACAGTCGACAGGTTGACCGAGTTGTTGTTGGGCTCCAACATCGAACGTTCCTCCGTCACCAACGGCAACCAGGAACTGAGCAGTGAGTTGAAGTTTGTTTGTTTGTTTATTTGTGTAAACAGTAAACAGTGTAAACGATGTAAACAATAAACTGTGTAACCCAGCAGCCTGTCTGTCTGTCTGTCAGATGGCGAGCCCGTCTCTCTGAACGGTTCCTGTGAGGAAAACGCAACATCAGTGAAGGTAAGTCACTGCTGTGACCTTTAACCTCTGACCTCCAGTGACCTCAGTCCTGAAACAGCTCAGTGATGTCACAGTACTTCCACCAATCACAGTGAGTCTCCCCTGTGCAGCAGGCGGAGCCTAACACGTTAGCTCACCTGTCTGTGGCTAGGACAGCAACACTGACTTGGGAACAGTTTTCCCTCGTTACCGTGGTTACCATACAGGTAACATGATGTGTCTGTCAGGGCGGGACGTCCCACCGACAGTGGGGTCATATCAAACACGCTTTTACCACTATCAGAGAGAGACAGACAGGCAGAGAGACAGACAGGCAGAGAGAGACAGACAGGCAGAGAGAGACAGACAGGCAGAGAGAGACAGACAGGCAGAGAGACAGACAGGCAGAGAGACAGACAGGCAGAGAGAGACAGACAGGCAGAGAGACAGACAGTCAGAGAGAAAGACAGGGAGAGAGAGAGACAGACAGGCAGAGAGACAGACAGGCAGAGAGACAGGCAGTCAGAGAGACAGACGGGCAGAGAGACAGGCAGGCAGAGAGACAGACAGGCGGGCAGAGAGACAGACAGGCAGAGAGACAGACAGACAGAGAGACAGGCAGTCAGAGAGACAGACAGGCAGAGAGAGACAGACAGGCAGAGAGACAGACAGGCAGAGAGAGACAGACAGGCAGAGAGACAGGCAGGCGGGCAGAGAGACAGACAGGTAGAGAGACAGACAGGTAGAAAGACAGACAGGCAGTGACACTCAGGTGTGTTTTGTCTCCTCTCAGGACAGAAATGGAAACCAGCTGCAGGAGCGCTCGCTGAAGGAGGTGAGAGCCCCGTCCCGTCAGCATGAGCCTGCATCACTGTTGTTTATTTCATGAGTGTTGTTGTTGTTTATTTCATGAGTGTTGTTGTTGTTTACGTCATGAGTGTTGTTGTTGTTTATTTCATGAGTGTTGTTGTTGTTTATGTCATGAGTGTTGTTGTTGTTTATGTCATGAGTGTTGTTGTTTATTTCATGAGTGTTGTTGTTGTTTATGTCATGAGTGTTGTTGTTGTTTGTCATGACTGTTGTTGTTGTTTATGTCATGACTGTTGTTGTTGTTTATGTCATGAGTGTTGTTGTTTATGTCATGAGTGTTGTTGTTGTTTATGTCATGAGTGTTGTTGTTTATGTCATGAGTGTTGTTGTTGTTTATGTCATGAGTGTTGTTGTTTATGTCATGAGTGTTGTTGTTGTTTATGTCATGAGTGTTGTTGTTGTTTATGTCATGAGTGTTGTTGTTGTTTATGTCATGACTGTTGTTGTTGTTTATGTCATGAGTGTTGTTGTTTATGTCATGAGTGTTGTTGTTGTTTATGTCATGACTGTTGTTGTTGTTTATGTCATGACTGTTGTTGTTTATGTCATGAGTGTTGTTGTTTATGTCATGAGTGTTGTTGTTTATGTCATGAGTGTTGTTGTTGTTTATGTCATGAGTGTTGTTGTTTATGTCATGAGTGTTGTTGTTGTTTACGTCATGAGTGTTGTTGTTGTTTATTTCATGAGTGTTGTTGTTGTTTATTTCATGAGTGTTGTTGTTTATTTCATGAGTGTTGTTGTTGTTGTTTATGTCATGAGTGTTGTTGTTTATTTCATGAGTGTTGTTGTTGTTTATGTCATGAGTGTTGTTGTTTATTTCATGAGTGTTGTTGCTGTTTATGTCATGAGTGTTGTTGTTTATGTCATGAGTGTTGTTGTTGTTTATGTCATGAGTGTTGTTGTTTATGTCATGACTGTTGTTGTTGTTTATGTCATGACTGTTGTTGTTGTTTATGTCATGACTGTTGTTGTTGTTTATGTCATGAGTGTTGTTGTTTATGTCATGAGTGTTGTTGTTGTTTATGTCATGAGTGTTGTTGTTTATGTCATGAGTGTTGTTGTTGTTTATGTCATGAGTGTTGTTGTTTATGTCATGAGTGTTGTTGTTGTTTATGTCATGACTGTTGTTGTTGTTTATGTCATGAGTGTTGTTGTTTATGTCATGACTGTTGTTGTTGTTTATGTCATGAGTGTTGTTGTTTATGTCATGACTGTTGTTGTTGTTTATGTCATGAGTGTTGTTGTTGTTTATGTCATGACTGTTGTTGTTGTTTATGTCATGAGTGTTGTTGTTTATGTCATGAGTGTTGTTGTTGTTTATGTCATGAGTGTTGTTGTTTATGTCATGAGTGTTGTTGTTGTTTATGTCATGAGTGTTGTTGTTTATGTCATGAGTGTTGTTGTTGTTTATGTCATGACTGTTGTTGTTGTTTATGTCATGAGTGTTGTTGTTGTTTATGTCATGACTGTTGTTGTTGTTTATGTCATGAGTGTTGTTGTTTATGTCATGAGTGTTGTTGTTGTTTATGTCATGAGTGTTGTTGTTTATGTCATGAGTGTTGTTGTTGTTTACGTCATGAGTGTTGTTGTTGTTTATTTCATGAGTGTTGTTGTTGTTTATTTCATGAGTGTTGTTGTTTATTTCATGAGTGTTGTTGTTGTTGTTTATGTCATGAGTGTTGTTGTTTATTTCATGAGTGTTGTTGTTGTTTATGTCATGAGTGTTGTTGTTTATTTCATGAGTGTTGTTGCTGTTTATGTCATGAGTGTTGTTGTTGTTTATGTCATGAGTGTTGTTGTTGTTTATTTCATGAGTGTTGTTGTTGTTGTTTATGTCATGAGTGTTGTTGTTTATGTCATGACTGTTGTTGTTTATGTCATGAGTGTTGTTGTTGTTTATGTCATGAGTGTTGTTGTTTATGTCATGAGTGTTGTTGTTGTTTATGTCATGAGTGTTGTTGTTGTTTATGTCATGAGTGTTGTTGTTGTTTATTTCATGAGTGTTGTTGTTGTTGTTTATTTCAGGAGTGTTGTTGTTGTTGTTTATTTCAGGAGTGTTGTTGTTTATGTCATGAGTGTTGTTGTTTATGTCATGAGTGTTGTTGTTGTTTATGTCATGAGTGTTGTTGTTGTTTATGTCATGAGTGTTGTTGTTTATTTCATGAGTGTTGTTGTTGTTTATGTCATGAGTGTTGTTGTTGTTTATGTCATGAGTGTTGTTGTTGTTTGTTTCAGGAGGCGTGTCAGAGGCTGGTCAGCCTGAGCGGCCAGCTGCACGCCCTGCAGGTCCACAAACTTTAATTATTATCATTCTTCTTCATATGATGATTATTATCATCCTTGTTTTTGTTGTTGTTGTTATTATTGTTATTATCATTACATTAATACCTTTGCTCTCCTCTGGCTCCGCCCCCAGGCTGCTGTGATTCGTCAGGACTCCATCCTTGAGCTGTCAGTCAGCCTCAACCCCACCCCCTCAACTCCAGGCTCCGCCCCTCCCCGTGTATGTCGCTCTGTATCTAAAGACACAGGGTTTGATGTGGTGGCGGGCGCGGCGGTGGGCGGGGCAGCGGTGGCGGGCGAGGTGGCGGGGCTGCGGCGGCAGCTGGAGCTGATGCAGGACGAGGTGAAGCGGCTGAGAGAGAGAGAGAGAGCTCGACTGGAGGACGAGCAACGCGGCAACGGAGACAACAGTGATGTCATCACAGGGGAGCAGGTCAGTGTGTGTGTGAGTGTGTGTGTGTGTGTGTGTGTGTGCAGAACCCTAATAGAACCACAATTAGAGCTAAGCTAAGCTAACTGTCTCTCACAGACGACCAGAAGGCGTGGCAGCAGGGACCTGGAGCCCCGCCCCCTCGCCCCATTGGCCAGCCGGGAGCCGGAGGAGGAGCTCGACGGCGTGCAGGAAGAGGACGAGGAGGTCAGGATCTCTCCTCGCTCCGACAGCCCCAGAGGTCAGTGCACCTCCCCTCCCATCATGCACTGGGCTCCAGCTGCTCCCCGCGTCGCCACAAATTATCAACAAACAACAAAACAAAACAACAACATTGAGTCAACACGGTCCACATTCCATATAGACGCCATGCAGCAGAGTCCTTACGGTTCTCATGATTCAACATCAGATCAACTTTGCAAGTTGGGTTAGGGTTTGTTTGGGTCTGATCAGGGATCACCACAGTAAACAGAAACCACACACACACACACACACACACTCACTCACACACACACACACACTCAGACAGAACAGAACAGAACAGAACAGAATAGAACAGAATAGAACAGAACAGAACAGAACAGAACAGAACAGAATAGAACAGAACAGAACAGAACAGAACAGAACAGAACAGAATAGAATAGAACAGAATAGAACAGAACAGAATAGAACAGAACAGAATAGAAGCTGTATCAGTCCACTGAAGCAGAAACTCATCGTTGGTGCATTAAATGACTGAGACGTCACAGCGACATCAGAGGTTATTTTGCTGTGAGTGTGTGCAGCAGCGTGTGAGCGGCTCGGGGATAAAGAACCTTTTAAGAACATTTCTCTCCTTCGTCTTCCTGCGGCAACGAAACAAAGACATGACAGAAGAGACGCTGTGAGTCGGGCCCTGTGTCTGCACTGACCTTCATGTGAACTCTTTTTAACCTCGAACATTATTTAGAACTCTGCCATACCACATTTATTTATACAGCACATTTAAATACAAACAGAGTTGGGCCAAAGTGCTTTACAATAGATTATAAACATAAATCAATCAAAAACCATATCTACAGCATACCCAGTGCCACATAAAACATCAAATGCTCAAGCTGAAGATGGAAAAGCCAAAGTGTAGAAATGAGCTTTGAGGCGTGTTTTAAACACCTGAAGGGGAGGGGCTTGGGGGCTGCCACAGCGAAGGCTCGGCTGCCTCTGAGCTTCAGTCTGGCTCTGGGCTCGGCCAGGAGGCTGGGCGGAGGATCTGAGTGTCCTTGAAGGAACATGGGGCTCCAGCAGGTCCAACAGGTATACAGGTGCCAAACCATGTAAACTTTAAGCTCAGTTTGCTCTCATTTCTGCCCCAAGGACCTAAAGGCTGCTGAAGGCTGGGGGCCCCTGCCAGAGGCCAGAGGCTGGGGGCCGGAGGCTGGAGGCTGGGGGCCGGAGGCTGGGGGCCGGAGGCTGGGGGCCAGAGGCTGGGGGCCGGAGGCAGGGGGCCGGAGGCAGGGGGCCCCTGCCAGAGGCCAGAGGCTGGGGGCCGGAGGGTGGGGGCCGAAGGGTGGGGGCCGGAGGCTGGGGGCCGGAGGCTGGGGGCCGGAGGGTGGGGGAAGCTGTTGGTGTCAGAATGAAGGCTGAATTATGCTTCCGCGTAGGAAGAGCGTACGGAGGTTGTGCGGGGGTTGTGCGACCGCCGCAGAGCCTTGCCGCGCGCCTCCCAAAAATTGTAACTACGCGGACCCTCCGCAGCCCCACAAGAGCTGTGATTGGTCCGCTGAAGTACACTATTTCCGGCATTTCGTTGCAACCGGCATCACATTCCTGTTGTTGTGCCGTCAGCGCCGTTTTTTTTTTTTTTTTTTTTTTTTTAAACTGTTGTGTCTCGACTCGTCGGTTGTGTTTGAAAACTTTGGAGAGTGCCCGCACCTATACGACTCGTCCACTCGCCACAGAAGAGCAGCGACCATACGTCACAGGGTCTACATTGGTGGGAGGAGAATTGCTCTGTGTGTTTGCAGAGGTATGTTGGACACACACGCTGCGTAGGAAATGCGAGCTTCACACAACCCCCGTACGCTCTTCCAACGCTGAAGCATAATTCAGCCTTGAGTCGGCTGTAAATCAGCCGTCTTTGGCCCAGTTGTTGTGGGGGGATAATTTTAGTTCTGCTGGTGAAAATATCTTCTTTAGCGCTAAAACCAACTTTGGCCACAGAGGAGAGTTTCCATAAAATTACCTCACAGAGCTGATTGACTGTTTGTTTGTTTGTTTGTTTGTTTGTTTGTTGTCTGCAGACCTGCAGGACATCCCGGAGGAGAGCGAGTGTGGTCCAGATCCCAGTTAACAGCAGATCGTCACTCCAGTCTCATCATTTCACACACACACTCACACACACACACTCACACACACACACACACAACACTACGAGACCTGTGATGATGTCACAGTGATGTCACAGACACGTCGACAGCAGGATGACCCGTCACGTCTCAGAGCGGCGTGTCTGGACTCTGATGTCACTTCCTGTTCCAGTTTTCCTGCAGAGGCTGATCTGAGGTCAGCCGAGTCCGTCCAGAAGATCTGAATCATGTCAACATGTCCTCACATCACAATGTTATTATGGTATGATGTCATAATGTTGTAATGCTACAGTGTTATAATGTTATCACATTATCATGTTATGTTGTCATAATGTTACTGTAATGACCTGTAAGGGGAGGGGGGGGGGGGGGGGCCGTCCTGCTTGTTCATTGGCTGTCGGCCACATCATGGAGACCAATGAGATGACTGGCAACGAGCAGCCAATCAGACTTTGACCACCATCGATCAGCTTTACTGTTTTCCAGCTGGAGCTCACAGCTCCACGTCACTGCGTACCGTTTCCATGGTGACGACGAGGGCTGAATGCGGCAAGCAGGTGACAGCAGGTGAATAGACAGCTGGCCCCGCCTCCTCCGTCTGCAGGCCACATGGACCAATCAGAACCAAAGCTGTGGAGCTGTGGGGGGCGGAGCAACACTGGGCTCCTGTTAGCCTGTTAGCCTGTTAGCTTGTTAGCCTGCTAGCTTGACAGAGGTGAATCCACAGAGCACATTTGTATTTCAGAGTAAAAGTCCTCAGTAACCCTCAGAAACACTCAAGCGACCAGCAGGGGGCGTATCTGACCCCAGACCAGCTTTTATTCACATCTTAATGGTTATTTCATTGATCCTTCCAAAATGTTTTCACTTTGTCAGTCAGTTTGTCTCCAGTAAATCTGAACGTTGTTTTACGACGGTCATCACATTCATGCTCGTCCACGTTTCTGTGGGGACGAGAGATCACGTGACACAGGAACACATCATCTTCCTCACACAAACAGCGAAGCCCCGCCCACGGATTGGGGCTGTCGCTTGAGGGTTAAACAGGAAGTGATGTAACAGTGATGTCACACGGAGAAACATGAGGAAACTGTGTGTCACATGACTGAAGATCAGTGGAAATGTTTTAGTTTTGTTTTTATTCGTTTGTTCATTTTAATGAGAAATCATGATTCAGTGAGTTCAGTCTCCCAGCATGCACCTGGCCCGCGCAGCTCGCCATGCGTCACATGTCCTGTGTGGTGGTAGTTAGATGTTAGTTAGGCGTTTCACTGAACAGAACCACAGCTTCTGTTTGTTTATGCTAGACTTTACAAACTAAAGGGACAGTCTGTATAAATGTTTGAACTGTTCTGGAGACAAAAGAAAAAACTGTAAATGATCCGTTTTGTAATTTTATTGCCTTTATCTTCTGACGTCCTGTACATGTGTGCTCTTTATAAACTTAATATACAGCAGTGGTCTCCAGTGTGTGTGTGTGTGTGTGTGTGTGTGTGTGTGTGTGTGTGTGTGTCTCACTATGCGTCAGTTTGACCAAGAACAGTAAGTGTGAGGCTGAGACGCAGCGAAGCCAGAACCTTCAGTCCCAGAGTCTGATTTGTCTGATCAGCTGATCTGAAATCAGGCTGATGTCAGCGACATGATGTAACGTCCTCTGGGTGATGCAGGCCTGAGCTGTGTGAACCTGCACAGGTGTGGCTGATCAGTCACTTCAGGTCAGGGCTGACCCACCTAACCCCAACCCTAACCCAACCCTAACCCTGACCTGAACCCTGACCCTGACCTGAACCCTGACCCTGACCTGAACCCTGAACCCTGACCCTGACCTGAACCCTGACCCTGACCTGAACCCTGAACCCTGACCCTGACCTGAACCCTGACCTGAACCCTAACCCGCCTCCTGATCTCTTTGGAGCACTTATTTTAGACCTCTCCCCGGACTCTGAATTTTACTTACTTATTTATTTACATATTTTAGCATTTTTTTTTTAAATAAATTTGTCCTCCTCCCCTAGGGATCCATGGGGCCGGGACCGGGGGGGGGCCCTCACCCCCAAACCAGCTTGGGGGTCTGGACTCCACCTCCGTACCCCTTATAGTATTGGTAAAACATCTTAGCAGGCCCCTCCTCCTCTGCCGTGGATGCTCTGCTTGGGGACCAACCCCTGGCCCCTTCGGGAGGGGCTTCCACCTCCCCTATCCTGCCACCCTTTCAGATCTGTAGGCCTGTGCACCTGACTTATATCCCTAACCACTAACCCCAACCCTAACCCAACCCTAACCCTGACCCTGACCTGAACCCTGACCCTGACCTGAACCCTAACCCTGACCTGAACCCTGACCTGGACCCTGACCCTGACCTGAACCCTGACCTGAACCCTGACCCTGACCTGAACCCTGACCCTGACCCTGACCTTAACCCTGACCCTGACCTGAACCCTGACCCTGACCTGAACCCTGACCCTGACCCTGACCTGGACCCTGACCCTGACCTGAACCCTGACCCTGACCCTGACCTTAACCCTGACCCTGACCTGAACCCTGACCCGCCTCCTGATCTCTTTGGAAAGTCCTCACAAAAAACATTAAAACAATGAACAGTAAAACAGACAGAGCTGCACCTGTCAGACACCAGGACACACAACATGAACACTACAAGCAGGATGTGTGTGTTCTGCCACACACACACACACACACACACACACACACACACACACACACACACACACACACACACACACACACACACAGAAATAAACAGCCAGGGTTCAGTTTGGAGGTAGTTTGATGCATCAGTGAGGAAGAGGAGGCCACGTCACGTCATCAGATCAGAGACGAAGCCTCTGATCTGTTTGCTGATCAATAATAATAATAATAATAATAATAATGATAATAAAATGCTCTTTATGGTTCTGTTTATCTTAAAAAGAGATGTTGAGTTGACTCGGTCCCGTGGCGCGGAGCCCCGCCCACACCGCACGACCCACCTGTGGCCTCCAAACCTCAGGTTTCATCACAGCACCTTACCTGCCAGCCGCTGGGCAGCTCTCTGATTGGCTGTTGGACCCTTCTCTGCCTCTGATTGGCTAAGGCCAAACCCTTTGAGAGACTGGCTCTGGGCATAGCCAATCAGAGGCAGAGTAGGGGCGGGTCTTCCTGCGACACGCACGTCCAGTATGCCAATCAAGTCTGTCCTAGATCTGCTCATATATGTTTCCTAGTACAGCGACGGATTTTTAGTTTTATTTTTTTAGGTTGTCGTTTTATTTTATCAGTTCAGGTTCGGGTTAATGTTCAGGTTACGCATAAATTACGCTTAAGGTTAAGCTGATCATTTGCGAGATTAAGGAACTGCTGCAGAGAATGAATGTGAGTCAACTGGACATTCCGTCGCTGTACTAGGAAACGCAAACTCGCCCCCCGGACGCGGTCACTTCCTCTGGAGGGAACGCAGACCGGAAGAGGGTGTGGCGAAGCGGAAGTCGGCTCACATCAGGAAGAAGTGGCAGCAGCAGCAGCGAACCGTGAGTTTGGTGTGAAAGTCACTTTAGTGTTTGTGGAAAACTCGGAAAAGTTTTGCTGTAAACGGAAGCGGAGAGAAACCCCCTGCCCCCCCCCGCGGCAGGGCCGGGCTGCCCCCCCCCGCCGGGGAGCAGCGAGCCAGCAGCTCCGCGGGTTAGCCTGTTAGCCTGTTAGCATCAGTTAGCTTCAGTTAGCCTCTGTTAGCCCGAGTTAGCCTCTGTTAGCCTGTTAGCCTGTTAGCTGCCTGCTAGCAGCCTGACGGGCTCACCTGAGCAGCGGCAGGTGGCGGACAGGTGTGGCTCTGTTTGGGGTTTCAGTGAAACCGAGCCGCGGTCAGAGCGCCGGAAGCGGCTGCGGCTGTCAGCCCGGGGAGTGTGTGTGTGTGTGTGAGTGTGTGTGTGTGTGTGTGTGTGTGTGTGTGTGTGTGTGGGTTAACACCTGTGGTTTAGCTTCCTGTGTATCTGCAGTGCTGAGGTTTAGCGCGCGCGCGCGTGCGTGTGGCAGAAGCTCTGTCAGGCCGCGCGCTCAGACTCAGCACGTCATGTTCCTGTGTCTGGGTAAGGTGTGTGTGTGTGTATGTGTGTGTGTGTGTGTGTGTGTGTGTGGGGTGGACACAACAGCCAAAACGCTCACCTGGACCCCTACCCACACCTGTACCTGTACCCAGTGTTTCCCCCAGGACTCTGGCGTTGGCGAGGGGGGGGGGGTGTGTGTGTGCCCGTGTCCGTCTGACCTGGCTGGGACCTCATCCAGGTGGTGATGAGGGGACGTGAGCGGCCTGTCGGGGGGTGGGGGGGTTCAGCCAGGGCGGCGCTCTGCTCGGAGCTTGTACCTGCTGCTGGGAACGCGGGGCGTGCGTCTCACCTGGCCCGGGACCGGAGGACAAACACACTCGTCTTGGCCTCAGGCTGTCGTCCCGAGCGTTTAAGAGACGCTGATATTTCCAGCTGTTTTTCAGGCGGCTGGATTGACGTGACAGGAGTGATTTATTTCACCTGTGGGGTACAGGTGTGACTCTCTGCCTGCAGGTGGGTGGGCGCGGGTACAGAAACGTGACGCCTCTGTAACATTTAAAAATTAATTAAATTAAATGAATTTAGTGTGACTTTCAGGCGAGGCGGGAGGCTCCGTTGGCGAGGCGCGGCGCCCGCCAAAAGAATGACAGGGCAAGCCGGCGTACCTGTACCTGTCTGTTGCTCGGGCCAGGTGCGCCTCTCTGTAGAGGCCCGGTCAGTGTAGCGGCACAACATTCAGAATCCAGAACAGTCCTGATGACCCCAGCAGGTACTGGATCACCTGAGGGCAGCTTTCAGTGACGCGTGTGTGTGTGTGTGTGTGTGTGTGTGTGTGTGTGTGTGTGTGTGTGTGTGTGTGTGTGTGTCCCAGAGCAGCGTCATGGCCGGAGTCAACAGCATCGAGGCGGTGAAGAGGAAGATCAAAGTCCTGCAGCAGCAGGCCGACGAGGCCGAGGAGAGAGCTGAAGTCCTGCAGAGACAGGTGGAGGAGGAGAAGAGGAGCAGGGAGCAGGTACACACACACACACACGCACACACACGCACACACACACACACACACACACACTGACCAGGTAAACTGAACATGTGTTACCTTTCTCTTCTTACTCAGCAGCCCCACTGGACAGTATAAACTTAAAGAGCCTCTGTGTCGCCCCCCTGTGGCCAAAATACAGACTGAAGTTCAACAGTTTGGCTTTTGATTGTAAATATTAACGTTTTGATAATTGTCGATAATTTTGTCCGAATTTATTTTTTTCCAAATGGCGTGTGGGTCCAGAGCCCAGCTGTGGGTTCCCTCAGTGACATGTTCCTGTTATTGAACTCAGCTGAATGAGGTTCTGCTGGAGAACCGTGGAACCTCCACATCCCTGGACGTCTCCTCTCCTCTGATCTGAAGTTTTAAAAATGAAAAAGTCTTAGAAATGTTGTTCTGTCTGGTTCTTTGATGGTTCTGTCAGGTTGAGTCGTGTGTCGGTACCTAAAAGGGGGGGGGGGGGGGGGGGGATTTGGATCACTGGGATCACTGGGATCACTGGGATCCTGTAAGAGGTTCTCATCCAAGATGGGAAGATACAGGATTTTACTGAGGATTTCAATAAAATACACTCATATTCTTAGGTTAGTTTATTGTACATACTAACCCTTATTGTCTTTAGTGTATATATTTAGTGTATTTAGTCTCTATTGTATATACTTTTTAATTTTAATTTTAATTTTATTTTATGTTTTTTATTGATGATGCTGCTGTAACGTGGGAATGTCCCAGTTTGGGATCAATAAAGTAAACCTATCTATCTATCTATCTATCTGTCTATCTATCTATCTATCTATCTATCTATCTATCTATCTATCTATCTGTCATGAAAAGCTGACGGTGCTGAATTCAGGATGATTGTGAAAATCGTCTTGAGTGATGTGAAAAAGCCGTTCAGCTCACGCACGTGCGCTTCGACTCGACTCCCTGACTTTATAAACGCAGTACACACACCTGTTTCTTTACCACATGTGAGTGATCAGTGTGTTTTAGTGCCATTTTAATCGTGTTATTGATTAACGGGATAATATCGTGAATTAAATTTTCATGTTGTCCTGTGCCGAGTACTGGCTCCTCCCCTCACCTGGTGAGCCTACAGGTACCTGACCGAGCTCGAGCCGTGCTCTTAGATCATAGGGAGCTTCACGGACGCTCCAGCGGCTCCTTCGTCCGTTCACCTGCTTTGGTCATCAGAAAACACCTGCTGCTCTCCTGCAGGCGGAGGCGGAGGTGACGTCGCTGAACAGCCGCATGCAGCTGCTGGAGGACGAGCTGGACCGAGCCAAGGAGAGGCTGGCTGCTGCTCTGCTCAAACTGGAGGAGGCTGAGAAGACTGCTGACGAGAGCGAGAGGTAACCAGCACCTACCTGTCCACACCTGAGAGCCCACACACACCGGAGGCTGAGCTCATCCCTCTGTGTGTGTGTGTGTGTGTGTGTGTGTGTGTGTGTGTGTGTGTGTGTGTGTGTGTGTGTGTGTGTGTGTGTGTGTGTGTGTGTGTGTGTGTCTCAGAGGGATGAAGGTGATCGAGAACAGAGCTCTGAAGGATGAGGAGAAGATGGAGCTGCAGGAGCTCCAGCTGAAGGAGGCCAAACAGATCGCTGAGGAGGCCGACCGCAAGTACGAGGAGGTGAGTCAGGTGGTGGGCAGGTGAGTCAGGTGGTGGGCAGGTGAGTCAGGTGGTGGGCAGGTGAGTCAGGTGATGGGCAGGTGAGTCAGGTGATCAGCCGGTTGGATCTGTAGTCATTATCTTCAGTTTCATCTTCACCTTGATATCAGTGAGGTGTGCAGCAGCGCCACCTGTGGGCTGCCGTGTTCTGCTGTGATCTGAGAACCAAATGAGAAAAGGAACAAAGAGCAAACCACCTGTGAGGAGCGATACTGAACACAGACCCGGTTGCTTTGACTTACATTGTGGTGTGTTCAGGCTCTACGCAGTAAAAACCAGTACTGGGCAAAGATAAGTCATGTTGTCATGATGTGTTCAGATGTAGTCCTGCAAAATTTTATTTTTGGTGCAAAATAGAAAAGACGAATAGATGAATAGGCCAATCATCTAACAATGTACCTCCTGTGTGTGCGTGTGTGTGTGTGTGTGTGTGTGTGTGTGTGTGTGTGTGTGTGTGTGTTGATTAACAGGTGGCTCGTAAGCTGCTGATGATTGAAGGACAAATGGAGCGAACCGAGGACAGAGCTGAACAGGCTGAGAGGTGTCTCTCTCTTTCTCTTACACACACACACACACACACACACACACACAGCAGTAGAGCTGCATCCAGCATGTCCGTAACACTCCAAGAGCATGAAACCTGCTACTGAGGCAGACAGGCAGACAGGCAGGCAGGCAGACAGGCAGGCAGGCAGACAGACAGACAGACAGACAGACAGACAGACAGGCAGGCAGACAGACAGGCAGGCAGGCAGACAGACAGACAGACAGACAGACAGACAGACAGACAGACAAGCAGACAGACAGGCAGACAGTCTTGTGGGTCCACCCTCAGTCGAGTCATTGGTGTTTGGGTTTTAGCCGTCGGTAAGAGCAGCAGCTGTGCGTCTCAGTTTGTGTGACAGAGCGACCTGTGCAGGTCGGGTTGTGCGATTCATCGTAACAAAAAGTGTTTTTGGTTCCTGCGTGTTCTGACTGAACGTTCTCTCGGCCCGTTCCCCTGTGCATGCAGGTCACGCTGCGTTCTCATGTTCTCAGCTTTGGAACGATCCCAGGCGCAAAACATTCATGCACACTCAGCGTTCGCTCATTTCTCTCCTCCTCTGTCGGTACCCGTTGCTATAGCAACCCGACACGCCTCTCGCAGGACGGTCGGAAACTTTGCCGTCACCGTCAGAAGAGTCGGAGCCAGAAAGTTTTCAAGCCAAAGAGAAAACAAGAGTCCGGCGACAAGGCCGAGAGTGACATCGAGCTCAAACTGAAAACTGCAGCTTCTCAGCCGATGACGATGCGCGAGTCACAGCTTTGCCTCAAACGCCACTCGAATGACAGCGACATGAATGACAGCGACATGAGCATCACTCGAATGACAGCGACATGAATGACAGCGACATGAACGTCACTCGAATGACAGCGACGTGAATGACAGCGACGTGAATGACAGCGACGTGAGCATCACTCAAATGACAGCGACGTGAATGACAGCGACGTGAATGACAGCGACGTGAATGACAGCGACATGAATGACAGCGACATGAGCATCACTCAAATGACAGCGACGTGAATGACAGCGACGTGAGCGAGCCGTGACGAGCACACACACCTTACCTGGTGCGTTGCCTCAGGCACCAAACGGGAGGCAGAGGGCCTTCAGGTGTGTTGTTGTTGTTGTTGTTGTTGTTGGGTTGGTTGAGTGTTTATTATGTGACGTCCCGTCTCGACAGCAAGTGTCTGTTTTTTACTCCAACGTCTCGGAATGCAACAAATATTTCTGCTGAAAAGTCATAAATGTGTCAGAACTGTTTTCTCAGAGTTGTGCAGCCCCGGCAGGTGTTTGGGTTAGTGATGTCATATCCTGCTGCGGTCTGATTGGCTGGTTTCTTGAAGGTCATTCCATTAATTTGTTGAAAGAGTGACTGCAGATCGGTTTCCTGTAGGCTCCGCCCTTCATGGCTCGGTGGCGTGGAGGCCTGAGAGGCTGCAGGTGTTACCTGCACCAGGTGAGCTCCTCCTCTCTGCCTGAAGGTCAGCTGACCAGTGATCTCACCTGGTGCAGGTAATGCCTGCGGTGTCTCGGCCTGCCTGAGCTTTACGTGGTCGCGGTTGGGTTTCCTTCTTGTGCCCTGAGGGGCGGAGCTTACAGACAGGTATATCACATATTCTACATAATACAATATTAATGACATCATCGATGACATCACACTGCTTCACTGACCTCATGTGAATTTCAAATTGTTTGTTTCCCTGTCTGTTTCCATGGAAACATGTCATCTGTCTGTCTGTCTGTCTGTCTCCCCGTCCGTTTCCATGGAAACGCGGCGTCTGTCTCTCAGTAAGGTCCGCAGGTTGGAGGAGGAGCTGAGGAGTTTCGACCAAACACTGAAGAGCTTGCAGGCGTCTGAGGACAAGGTACTGGTCACGTGACCTCACAGGGCGACCTCTGACCTCAGCTCCTCTCCTCCTCCTCCTCCTCCTCCTCGCCTTATCTGCATGACATTAACCTTCTGTGTGCACGCACACACACACACACACACACACACACACACACACACACACACACTCTCTCTCTCTCCAACATTTGACAGCAGATCTGATGAGGTTAAAGCTCAATTCTTGTCTCCTTTCCCGTCTGTCTCCTCTTCTCCTTGTCTCCTCTCCTTGTCTCCTTGTCTCCTCTCCTTGTCTCCTTTCCTTCCATATGAACTGTAAATGGCAGTAAATGTGGACAGTTGGAGGACGAGCTGAAAAATGTCTCTAGTTTTTTAAAATCACTGGAGGCCCATGCTGAGAAGGTAGGAGAGGGAGGAGGGGGGAGTGGGCGGGGCTACACTGACTTTCAGGTGATGTCTGTAGGACGAACATGAAACTGTCCCGCTTCAGTCATCAAAACAAACAAACAAACAAACAAACTGATTAATGATTCAGCTTCTCTGAAAAGAAGTCAAAGTCAACTACGAGCTCCAGAGCGCAGCCAATCACAGAGCAGCATCACATCACCTTTAACCTAGAGGAGCAAGGTGTGTGTGTGTGTGTGTGTGTGTGTGTGTGTGACAGTGTGTGTGTGTGTGTGTGTGTGAGACAGTGTGTGTGTGTGTGTGTGTGTGTGAGAGACTGTGTGTGTGCGTGTGTGCGTGTGTGTGAGAGACTGTGCGTGTGTGTGAGAGACTGTGTGTGTGTGTGTGACTGTGTGTGTGTGCGTGCGTGCGTGTGTGTGAGAGACTGTGCGTGTGTGTGTGTGTTAGTTTTTATTTTTCTCAAAGAGTGTCATGCACCATTAATGGTGCCCAGCCCTATGGGCTTACAAGACACTGCAAACAAGAAAGAAAAACAAGATGGCAAAACAAAACAAGTTACATTAAATGTAAAGGCACACTACCTCACAACATAAAGAGTAGACTTGCGTAACTGAAATGCGCCTGACAGATACTTAGCGAGTGGGAACACTTCTTTTGTAAAGAAATAAGACAACAGAGATTCATCGGAGAGTAGATCACAGCCAGAAACCTTACAAAAGAGATTGATTCTAAGGGCATGATACAATGGACAATAAAACAGAAAATGCATTTCATTTTCAACTTCATTTAGGTCACATAAGCAACATTTTCTCTCCTCTTCTGGGGTAGAGTGGAAGCGACCTGTTTCCAGGGCCAAGGGCAAAATGCCGGAACTGGGCACAGACAGACCGCTGGTTTCTGGTCAGGTTAAGGGTGACATAGGGTTCAGACTGGTAGCTGGTTTTAATCTGACAATAAGTTCTTAGCTTTGGTTTTCTCCATATTTCTTCAGCCCATTTCTGTTTATAGTTATCAAACAATATGGATTTAATTTGCCTAATGCTACACTTCAATTTGTTTCTAAATATGTGTTGTAAGCCAGCTTCATAAAAAACACTTTCCAGCTCCTTGGTCCAGGATCTACCTGTAGAGAGATCCCATAGGAAAATCTGTTTCGTGAGTCTACACTCAGGCATGGCAATTAGTCTGTTCCATAGCCTCACCATGTCAGCCTTATGCCGCACTTCAGGTGGCTCCCACCCCATGTCTCCCCTCACAGCAAGCTTAGGGGCCAGTTTATGCACTCCTAGGAAACAGCGCATTGCTCTGTCCTGTGTCACATCCCTTTTGACATGTTTACTGTACCCCCAGACTCCAGCAGCATAATCAGAGACGGGGCAGACACAGGAATTAAAGAGCTGCGTGTAGGCTTTGAAACCAAGATCCCGACAGAATTTGATTTTGTTAAGGACAGCTTCTAGGGCCCTCCCCGCGGAATCTGGCAAGATTTTAGTCCCTTCTTCAAAGGTTAGGTGTTGATCTAATGTGAGTCCTAAATATTTATAACTATCAATGTAGACTAATGGGGTAGAGCCAGATTGAAAAATGAATTTGGACTGTGGCTCTCTTTTACTCCTAAAATGGATAATCTTTGATTTATCATTGTTAATCTTCATTCTCCATTTGTTGCACCAACAATAAACAATATTCAAAAGAGTTTGGAGATCTTTCTCAGATTCCGCGAGGATGACCAAATCGTCTGCATAGCAGAGGGTGCTGACCACCATATCCCCCAATCTGATCCCAACATCAGCTTGCTTAATTTCCAAAATTAAATCATTTATGAACATAGCAAACAGTGTCGGGGACAAAGTGTTGCCCAGGCATTGACCTGGACACACGCCATTGGACCGTTCATTAAGGATACTGGAATAAAGTTTGTAAACACAACTGAGTTTACTTATCCCTCTATAATTCATGGGAACTCTCGGGTCGTTGTTAGGGGATTTAGGGATGGGTTTGATTATTGAGCTAAGCCAGACCCTGGGGACCAGGTTAGAATTAAAACAGAAACATAAGCTTATACAGGACTGGGTATAAATGAGGTGCTTTTATTATTTCATTGGTCAGTTCATCACCCCCTGCAGCCTTTCTCAGTTTGAGCTTGCTAATTGCACAGCTAACCTCTTCTTCTGTACTACTGGCATTTAGAAATTGGTTTTCATCCATCCATCCATCTTCTGCCGCTTATCTGGGGCCGGGTCGCGGGGGCAGCAGTCTAAGCAGAGATGCCCAGACTTCCCTCTCCCCAGACACTTCCGCCAGCTCCTCAGGAGGAACCCCAAGGCGTTCCCAGGCCAGCCGAGAGACATAGTCCCTCCAGCGGGTCCTGGATCTTCCCCGGGGCCTCCTCCCGGTGGGGCATGCCCGGAACACCTCCCCAGGGAGGCGTCCAGGAGTCATCCGAAACAGATGCCCGAGCCACCTCAACTGGCTCCTCTCGATGCGGAGGAGCAGCGGCTCTACTCCGAGCTCCTCCCGAGTGACCGAGCTCCTCACCCTATCTCTAAGGGAGCGCCCGGCCACCCTACGAAGGAAACTCATTTCAGCCGCTTGTATCCGCGATCTTGTCCTTTAGGTCATTACCCAAAGCTCATGACCATAGGTGAGGGTAGGAACGTAGATTGACTGGTAAATCGAGAGCTTCGCCTTTCGGCTCAGCTCCTTCTTCACCACGACGCACCGGTACACCGACCGCATCACTGCGGAGGCTGCACCGATCCGCCTGTCAATCTCACGCTCCATCCTTCCCTCACTCGTGAACAAGACCCCGAGATACTTGAACTCCTCCACTTGAGGCAGGACTTCTCCACCAACCTGGAGAGGGCATGCCATCTTTTTCCGGTCGAGAACCATGGCCTCGGACTTGGAGGTGCTGATTCTCATCCCTGCCGCTTCACACTCGGCTGCAAACCGCCCCAGTGCCTGCTGAAGGTCCTGCATCGATGGGGCCAACAGGACAGCATCATCCGCAAAAAGCAGCGATGAAATCCTGTGGCTCCCAAACAGGACTCCCTCCGGCCCCCGGCTGCTCCTAGAACCGGTGATGAAGGGCAGCCCTGCCGGAGTCCAACATGCACCGGGAACAGGTCTGACTTATTGCCGGCAATGCGAACCAAGCTCCTGCTCCGGTCGTACAGGGACCGAAAAGCCCTTAGCAAAGGGCCCCGGACCCCATACTCCCGGAGCACCCCCCACAGGGCACCACGAGGGACATGGTCGAATGCCTTCTCCAGATCCACAAAACACATGTGGACTGGTTGGGCAAACTCCCACGAACCCTCAAGCACTCTCCAGAGGGTATAGAGCTGGTCCAGTGTTCCGCGGCCGGGACGAAAACCGCATTGGTCCTCCTGAATCCAAGGTTCGACTATCGGCCGAATCCTCCTCTCCAGCACCCTGGCGTAGACCTTCCCGGGTAGGCTGAGAAGTGTGATCCCCCTGTAGTTAGAACACACCCTCCGGTCCCCCTTCTTATAAAGAGGGACCACCACCCCGGTCTGAGGAGCTTACAAACCACCTCAGTGACCTCAGCTTGGGTGATGGACGAGTCCACCTCTGGGTCCTCAGCCTCTGCTTCCTCAGCGGAAGACGTGACGACGGGATTGAGGAGGCCCTCGAAGTATTCCTTCCACCGCCCGACAATATCCCCAGTCGACGTCAGCAGCTCCCCACCTGCACTGTAAACAGTGTCGGCAGAGTACTGCTTCCCCCTCCTGAGGCGCCGGACGGTTTGCCAGAATTTCTTCGAGGCCGACCGATAATCCTCCTCCATGGCCTCCCCGAACTCCTCCCAGCTCCGAGTTTTTGCCTCCGCCACTGCCCGAGCTGTGGCACGCCTGGCCTGCTGGTACCCGTCAGCTGCCTCAGGAGTCCCACAGGCCAACATGGACCGGTAGGACTCCTTCTTCAGCTTGACGGCATCCCTTACTTCCGGTGTCCACCACCGGGTTCTGGGATTGCCGCCACGACAAGCACCAGAGACCTTGCGGCCACAGCTCCGAGCAGCTGCATCAACAATGGAGGACGAGAACATGGTCCATTCGGACTCAATGTCCCCAGCCTCCCTCGGGAGCTGAGAGAAGCTCTCCCGGAGGTGGGAGTTGAAAACCTCCCTAACAGGGGGTTCAGCCAGGCGTTCCCAACAGACCCTCACAGTACGTTTGGGGCTGCCAGGTCTGTCAAGCTTCCCCCTCCGCCAGCGGATCCAACTCACCACCAGGTGGTGATCAGTTGACAGCTCAGCCCCTCTCTTCACCCGAGTGTCCAAGACATACGGCCGGAGATCAGATGAAACGACAACAAAGTCGATCATCGACCTCCGGCCTAGGGTGTCCTGGTGCCACATGCACTTATGGACACCCCTATGCTCCAACATGGTGTTTGTTATGGACAAACTGTGACTAGCACAGAAGTCCAATAACAGAACACCACTTGGGTTCAGATCGGGGAGGCCGTTCCTCCCAATCACCCCACTCCAGGTATCACTGTCGTCGTCCACGTGAGCGTTGAAGTCCCCCAGTAGAACAATGGAGTCCCCAGTCGGAGCACTATCCAGTACCCCACCCAGGGACTCCAAGAAGGCCGGGTACTCTGCACTGCTATTCAGCCCATAGGCACAGACAACAGTGAGAGTCCTCCCTCCAACCCGAAGGCGCAGAGAGGCGACCCTCTCGTTCACTGGGGTGAACCCCAACACATGGCGGCTAAGCTGGGGGGCTATAAGCAAGCCCACACCTGCCCGCCGCCTCTCACCGAGGGCGACTCCAGCGTAGTGGAGGGTCCAGCCCCTCTCGAGGAGCTGGGTTCCAGAGCCCAAGCTGTGCGTGGAGGTGAGCCCGACTATTTCTAGCCGGTACCTCTCGACCTCCCGCACAAGCTGAGGCTCCTTCACCCCCAGCGAGGTGACATTCCATGTCCCCATCGCCAGCCGTTGCATCCGGGGATTGGGTTGCCGAGGCCCTCACCTTCGGCTGCCGCCCAATCCACAAAGCACCGACCCCTTACGGCTTCCCTTGTGGGTGGTGAGCCCGCAGAGGGTTGGACCCACGTCGTCGGTTTGGGCTGGGCCCGGCCGGGCCCCATGGGCAAAGGCCCGGCCACCAGGCGCTCGCTCATGAGCCCCAACCCCAGGCCTGGCTCCAGGGTGGGGCCCCGGCTCAGCCGTAGCGGGCGATGTCACGGATCTTGATCTTCTTGATCTTCTCATAAGGGGTTTTCGAACTGCGCTTAGTCTGGCTCATCACCTAGGACCTGTTTGCCATGGGAGACCCTACCAGGGGCGAAATGCCCCCGGCAACATAGCTCCTAAGATCATGTGGAAATTGGTTTTCATAACCAGACAAATCCATACAGACCTCCAAATAATTTTTCTGGCTTATAATCATTTCAAGAAAGTAATCGTTCCACTCATTAGAACATAAATTTCCAGAGAATAAGGAACCAAAATTAGCTTCCCATCTGTTCAAGATTAGCTCGGTATCAAATATGGAGATATCATCAGACGGCACTTCCATTGGGATGGCTTTAACTCTCTTAGGGCCCAAGTTATTTATTAGTTTCCAAAATATTTGAGGGTTATTGGTTTGGGAGTCCTCTATTTTTAGAGCTTCCCCCCTTTCGTATTCCCTCTTACAGGAGCGTAACTTTTTATCAAAATTATATTGTGTGACCTTAAATTCGTTTCGTAATAACCGTTTTTCATTAACATCCTTTCGGTCACATTTTAGAAACCTTTTCTCGGCACTTCTTATTCATTTCCATAGTGCTTTAAGCTCATAATTCCAGTAGGATCTAGACTTTTTGCGAAAGCCACCTTTCCCACAGGAATCGGGCTTGCCATGGACCTCAATATTCTTATAAATAAGATTACAAAATTCCTTGTACCAGTTATCTATATCTCTCTGGAATTGGATTTGAGACAGGCCATTGATTAGTTCGCTGTGTGAGAGACAGTGTGTGTGTTTGTGTGTGAGAGAGAGAGTGTGTGTGTGTGTGTGTGTGTGTGTGAGTGTGAGAGAGAGAGAGTGTATGTGTGTGTGTGTGTGTGTGTGTGTGTGTGAGAGAGTGCAGTCTGGTCCCTGATTGGCTGTCTCTCTCTCTGTAGTATTCTCAGAAGGAAGACCAGTACGACGAGGAGATCAAAAACCTGACCGACAAACTAAAGGAGGTGAGACTGAAACGTTCCTGCAGGTTCCTGTGGGGTTCCTGCAGGTTCCTGTAGGGTTCCTGCAGATTCCTACAGGTTCCTGTGGGGTTCCTGCAGGTTCCTGCAGAGTTCCCCACAGAGTTGGCTGAGTTAGATAGATGTCGGGCAGCCTGTTAGCTGTTAGTTATTTGGCGTTTTGCTAGTTAGCCCATCGGCTGGTTAATCAGGAAGCTTGTTAGCTTGTTAGCTAGCAGCTAGTCAGCAGCGTAGCTCCAGCTGCACTTTGAGGAAAAAATCTGGTGTTTCAAGGTTTTAGGTGCATTAACCCTGCGTTCCAAATCGCATACTTATACTTTTTACTTTTAGTATGTACTGCAGCTGCCCTTACAAAGTATGTAGTTTAGTATGTATTGGGACATACTAATTCTTTTTTTCTCTACTAAATAGTATAGTAGTATGAGTATTGGAACGCAGGGTTAGTTTCAGATAGAAGTTCCTGTTTCTGTTTTATTACTGCTGACTGACTTCCTGTCTGCACCTGCTGACTTCCTGTCCTCCAGGCCGAGACCAGAGCTGAGTTTGCGGAGCGCACGGTGGCCAAACTGGAGAAGAACATTGACGACTTGGAGGGTAGGTCTCTAACCCTAACCCTAAAGTGGAACCAAAGTGGAACCAAAGTGGATCAGTGATCCAGCTTCTGAGATCAGATGCTGGATCACTGATCCACTTTGATCCAGGGGGAAACAGGCTGTCATCATTATTTGTTTTCTGTGTTTACAACATCTATTGCCCGTCTGTCCGTCCTGGGGAGGGATCCCTCCTCTGTTGCTCCCCTGAGGTTTCTTCCTATTTTTCTCCCTGTTAAAGGGGTTTTTTAGGGAGTTGTTCCTCATCTGATGTGAGGGTCTAAGGACAGAGGATGTTGTATTTTTCTGTAAAGCCCTTTGGGACAAATTTGTATTTTGTGATTCTGGGCTATATAAATAAATAAAATTGAAAATTGAATTGAATCATCATCAGTGCTCTCATGGTCTGACTGGAACATCATCTCCGCTGTGTTTCCTGAAGCAGCTGCTGCGCCCCCTGCTGGCTGACATCAGCAGGAGGCCGTCTGCTGTTCAGGAAGTAGTCCTGGCCTCTGATTGGCCGGCAGCAGAGGTCAGGGGTCGCCTCAGTACGCCGTGTCATGTGACGATATATGTCGCCCGACAGTAGAAAATCGTTTATTTCATTGTGTCTCAAATCAGCAGGCGGTTTATTTGGTTTCTGAGGTTCCTGTGCTCAGCAGCAGAACCTCACCGCAGAACGTCTCAACAGTTTGGTTATCAGGCCCTCCGCCTCCCTGTAACCATGGCAACAGCAGCCGTGACCGACTGTTGTTTTGTTTCCAGATGCTCTGACCTCGGCCAGGAACGCCAACGCCGAGCTGCAGGCCACGCTGACCCAGACCATGGAGGAGCTGAACTCCTGCTGAGCCTCCTGGAATTCCTGCTCCTCCTCCTGACCTCCTGGAACTCCTGGAACTCCTGCTCTTCCTCCTGACCTCCAGGATCTCCTGGAACTCCTGCTCTTCCTCCTGACCTCCAGGATCTCCTGCTCCTCCTCCTGACCTCCAGGATCTCCTGGAACTCCTGCTCTTCCTCCTGACCTCCAGGATCTCCTGCTCCTCCTCCTGACTTCCTGGATCTCCTGCTCCTCCTGTCCTTCAGGATCTCCTGCTCCTCCTCCTCCTCCCGCTGCTCCTTCACTCTGAAAGTTTCCTATTTTCTCACATTCCTGCTGTGAACTTCCAATTTTTACTTTGAATTTTGCTTCAACTTCCTGCCGACTGTCCTCCTCCTCCCTGCCGGTGCCATCGCCTCCTCTTCCTCCTCCTCCTGCTCCTCTTCTTCCTGCTCCTCCTCTTCCTCAGTGTTGATGAAGGCCAGACAAGGGGCTGATGGGATGTGTTCTATAAGGGAGAAGTTTAACTGCATGACTTAACGAGCTGTTCCCTCGTTAAAGCTTGTTGACTAACAACTAATTAGCAGCTGAGAGTCTAACGGTTTGTCTGATGGGATGATGACGTCATTATGACATCATTTGATTGACAGGTGTTGTATGGATGCTTTCCTACATATTAGAGTTTGACGATTGCCCAATTATAGCCAAGTTCCTTTGTTTGCCAATGTTTGTTCCTTTGTGGGCGGGGTGTCTGGGGGGGGCGGGGTTATCAGCCAATCACAGCACATTCCACTGCCATGGTGAGACCACGGTCCAATGAGAGGCCAGAGGCAGAAGGGAGACACGCCTCCTGTCAGTGCAAATGATTTAAAGTTTATTTTTCTTGCCAATAAATTGAGTTTTGACCTTTTTACAGTGAAATCAAGTGAAAATATAAAGCATGAGGATGTTTTTACCTGGAAGCTTCCAGCCAGTGTTGTCAGCAGTTTGTTATGTCACGTCTCATTGTAATAATCATGACACAAATTGACACAGGATTTTATAAAATAAAGGACCAAAAGTATATCTGCACTCCAGAGGACTGTCTTTTTTATTTCTGTTTCCATCCAAACTTTTTTTCACATTTAAAGTGAAAAATTAGCAAAACAAAATAATTGCTACAGGTTTTTATTAACTGTGTTATGTGAATTTTCCTGAAGAGGACGCTGTAATCAATCGCTGTCAGTCCATCATGATATCAGATCTGAGGTCAGTCAGTCACCAGGTCCTGTGGCTGAGAAACCAAATCCTTCATTTCTGGCAGAAAGGTGCTGAGCAAAAAAATTATGAGAACATTAGCAAAATCAAAACTGACATAAAAACAGGAGGACGGACAGCAGCCAATCAGCAGTCACGTTAGAATCTGCATCATGGGCTCGAGATGCAAACCGCACTCTAGAGCAGGAACGAACCCGAACCCAAACCCAAACCCAAACCCGAACCCTCTCTTATTGGCTTCACGGGTCAGAACTCAGTCACTATGTTACTGTAAACATTTACTGTGCAGGTCATGTGGAGACGCATATTTCAGATGTTCTCGACCCCCCAGGCTGTCCCTGCAGCTGCAGCCTCGAGTGATCACTAGATCATGGTGATCACTGGATCACAGGATCACGGTGAACACTGGATCACTGGATCACGGTGAACACTGGATCACGGTGATCACAGGATCACTGGATCACGGTGAACACTGGATCACGGTGATCACGGTGATCATAGGATCACGGTGAACACTGGATCACGGTGATCACAGGATCACTGGATCACGGTGAACACTGGATCACAGGGATCCTTATGTGACATGACATGCAAATTAAAGTTTAATCACATTTTTCATATTGTTTGTAGTTTCTTGCAGGGAAGGAAGTAACAAATTACATTTCCTTTTGTTACTGTAACAAAGTTGTTTTTTGTACCTGTACTTTTTGAGTTTAAAAAAAAAAAAAACTTTGTTTGTTTATTTTGAGGCATTTTACTGTGCTACATTTCAAATTCTTACAGAGTGAGAAAAAAAAGTCCATGAACTTTGTGCCAGGAAACCTTTTGCTGAGCAGCAGTCAGTTTCAGCATGTGGGGAGCCCAGCAGCACCTGTCAGACACCTGTCGGGCTCCTGTTGGGCTCCAGTCAGACACCTGTCGGGCTCCTGTTGGGCTCCTGTCAGACACCTGTCCCCCGGCCGGCCCGCTGTCCCCTGGCCGGCGCTCCTCTCAGTGTCAGCCTGCTCTCCTCCTGCTGTGCTTCAGCCTCTTCTTCTGCACCTGTAGGTGCAACGTTTTGCTACAGGACATGGTTTTATCAGCCACTTTGGTTCTTCCTGGGCCAGGTGGGACATGTTTAGGTTTGATGGGTTGCATGTTAACAGGAAAGGAACTGGAAAATTGATTGACGGTTCCATTAACTTCACTGCTTTTAGCTTCACGGCCCTGTCCCCGACACCGCAGAGACAAGCTCATCTCAGCCAAAACCTTCAGTCTCAGCTCATTTCTGTCTCTTGAGTATACGATCGTTTGCCCATAAGTCTTTTATCTGATTTCATTACGGCAACACTGTTGACTTTTTAAAATCATAACTGAGTTCTGGTTAAATCTGACTGCTCTCCTTTTACTTTTACTTTTTCTGTTGAAAGGGTTTTCCTCTGTGTCTCTGTGCTGCTCTTGGTTTAGTTTTTGCTGGTTTATTATTTTTTTTAAACAACAAATTTTAGGATCACTCCCCCTCCTAGTCAACCAGACAGTTTTTCCCATGAGTGATGGGAAGAATTTCTCAATAATTTCTAGGACAAAATGGTGGAGATTCAGCAGCATTTCAGTGCTGTGAACAGAGAGCCTGACGCTGAGTCAAGCCGACCTCGGACATGAACTCATTTCAGGGAAATCTCTTGCACTTTCCGAAACTCCCGCCCTTCGCGCGGCACCCACTCGCGTGTTCTAGCCATTGTTCTCTGTTCTGTCCACTGGTATTTTTCCTTCCTATGTGAAACAGCCTCTGTCTCCCCTTGTAAAGAAACATGTTTAGACCCTTTTAAATCTCCAAGCTGCCATTTTTATCAAAGATTTTAGAAAAAGTCATATCTGCTCAACTGATTTCTTCTAAGAATCAAAATGAAATCTTTGAAAAGTCCCCAGTGCGGCGCCCGGCGATGTGTCCCGTTAAAGTTAATGGTATTGTTGTTGTTGTTGTTGTTGTTACCCATGAGCCTGTGCCTGAATCGACATGTTAATATGAGCCTGTCTCCACGGTGATGACCTTGGACTGACCTTGGACTGTTTGTTCCTGAGGAAGGAGCGAAAGTAAGTGATTGTTTTGTTGTCATTTGTTTTCTGGAATCCAACCAAATACAAAAATTTATGAATGTGGTGACACATTGGCATGTTTGATTTTAACTTTTTTTTCAATTCTCTTTATTTCATGTTTATTATTTATTTATTGTATTAATGGACTTTATTTTATATCACTTATTTTTTTTAATTCCATTTAAAAATATGTATGCAATGTTTATTTCATGTTTTAATTTGATTGTTAATACACATTACTTTATAATGGTGTGAAATAAAAAATAACATCCTCTTGCCTTGGCCTGGCAAAGCTGAAGAAAAAAAAAAACTGAGTAAATATTAAATAAGTTACTTTTTGCTTTGAGTAAAATAATTCTTCACACCTCTGGTTCCTGAGGAGTTAATGAGGTGCAACGTCACTGATCTGAGGCAAGCACAACACTCTGATCAAAATAACTTTATTGATCTCAGTTTCCAGACTGACGAGACCCTCCGCCCAGCAGCCCCGCCCCCCGTGTGGCCCCGCCCCGCCCCCCATGTGGCCCCGCCCCTCCCCCTCCAGCCCCGTCTTCGTCTCATCAGCGGTTTTCCTCGCCGACGTTCCACTTGAAAAACTGAATGGTGATCATGACCGGTGTGTGTGTGTATGTATGTGTGTGTGTGTATGTATGTGTGTGTGTGTGTGTGTGTGTGTGTGTGTGTTTCCTTCAGCAAAACAAGTTTCAAATGTAAAACAGAAACTTCATCACTAGAGACAGAATTGCCTCCTGGAGTCGGCAGGTGTGTTCCTGCACACCTCGTCCAAGTCAGGACTTAATGCCGATTGGCTAAAACAGGTCACCTGGTCCAGGTGAGCAGAGGATCACAGCTGCCACTCCAAACTGCTGCTTTGCTGATAAAAAACAGGAAGTGAGGTGTGTGTCTAAACACATGCTGCACAGCGCCACCTCCAGGACAAAACTGGCAGCAACACTTCATCTGCAGGAACGTCACAGAACGTCACAGAACGTCACAGAACGTAACAGAACGTCACGGAACGTCACAGAACGTCACAGAACGTCACAGAACGTCACAGAACGTCACAGAACGTCACAGAACTTCACAGAACTTCACAGAACATCACGGAACGTAACAGAACGTCACGGAACGTCACAGAACGTCACAGAACGTCACAGAACTTCACAGAACTTCACAGAACATCACGGAACGTAACAGAACGTCACAGAACGTCACAGAACGTCCCCACAGTCCCTGGATGAAGCTGATATTCAGGCCTGGAGCCGAGCACTGTGTCACTGCGTCATTAGCAGTATTATTATTATTATTATTATTATCGTTGTTGTTGTTGTTAGTGGTCGTATTTCACAGTATTTGGGTCTCAGCCCTATTTAAGAACAATACTAATATTAATATTAATATTCATCTTCTGTTGTCTGCCACCTTCCCAGCTGCACTGATGTGATTATTAATTATTATTAAGGATTCCTGGACAATATTCAAAATAAATGTGTTTGTTTGATGTATGGCATCAATAGAATGTAATATTATTATATTCTACAATAATGATAATAACAATAACAAAAATAAAAGCTGTGCCCTGGCTCTGACTGACAGACAGGTAGGCAGAGAGACAGGTGATGCTCTAGCTCCGCCCCGCCGCCTCCGCCAGCTGCAGGATCGTCTGCAGCTGCTCCTCTAACGAGGGGGCGTCGGCATCATTAGTGATGATCCAATCAAAGTCCACCCCGCTGTCCAATCCGCATTCAGACTCAGCATCGTCAATCCCTGCAGAGACACAGACAGGAGTCAGACAGACAGGTGCCAGGTGGACAGACAGGTAGTCAGACAGACAGACAGACAGACCTGCGGTGAAGCTCCACCCCCTCTGGGTCCTGGTCTGGTCTGAGGTCTGAACCCGGACGCAGCGAGTCTGAGCGGGAAACTGAGACCGGAACCACTGCAGGTCCGACAGCCGCCGCGCGTCACTCACCACCTGATCAATAACACAGCCTGATCAATAACACCGCCTGATCAATAACACAGCCTGATCAATAACACAGGCTGATCAATAACATCACCTAATCAATAAAACAGCCTGATCAATAACATCACCTGATCAATAACACAGCCTGATCAATAACACCGCCTGATCAATAACACAGCCTGATCAATAACATCACCTGATCAATAACATCACCTAATCAATAAAACAGCCTGATCAATAACACAGGCTGATCAATAACATCACCTAATCAATAACACAGGCTGATCAATAACACAGGCTGATCAATAACATCACCTGATCAATAACACAGGCTGATCAATAACATCACCTGATCAATAACACAGGCTGATCAATAACACAGGCTGATCAATAACATAGGCTGATCAATAACATAGGCTGATCAATAACATCACCTGATCAATAACACAGCCTGATCAATAACACAGGCTGATCAATAACATAGGCTGATCAATAACATAGGCTGATCAATAACACAGTACCCAGACGGGCTGGCGGGCTCCTCTGGTTGCTAGGCGACAGAAGAAGCCCGGGTCGTCGTGGCGACGAGTTTCTCCCCAGAGGATCATCTGAGCCCGGAACTTTTCCTTATAGGGACCAGAGCCCAGCAGCTGCTGCAGGTCCAGACCATGCTCCTACACACACACACACACACACACACACACACACACACACACACACACACACACACACACACACACACAC
>NC_043995.1:34632170-34647170 GCF_902150065.1 Myripristis murdjan | reverse complement strand
TTTGTTTTTTTGGCATCTGTATTTTAGCCTGTGTGCTTCCTCCAGCCAGCCAGCAGGGGGCAGCGCTGCTCTGTGGCCGGTGCTCTGCAGGAGGAGGCTGATCTGGGACCTGTGGTGTCAGCAGCAGAACGTCAGGACTGCTCTCTACATCTGTTTTTGGGTTCTCACTTCTTCAGTAGAACCTTTTATTGACGTTCCCCTTCATCTGTTTTGTTTCCACCTTTTACAGCTGAGCTGTCCTGGATTTATTCCATAACCACAAACGATTTGTTTAAATGTAAAAGTTTGTTGGTGGTTTCACAATAAAACACACAAAAGGGTAACAGCTCATGAACTGGCAGTGTGTGTGTGTGTGTGTGTCTGTGTGTGTGTGTGTGTGTCTGTGTGTGTGTGTGTGTCTGTGTGTGTGTGTGTGTGTGTGTGTGTGTGTGTGTGCGCGCTGTCAGGCACACCGTCACTGCTCCTTTGTGTTTGAGCAGCGACCAAAAGCTAAAAAATGTTTGGAAGGAAGCTCAACAGCACATCTTTGTTTGGGATCTGCTCTTTTCCAGCCCTCTCACTTCCAACTGGTAGAACTACTTTCTGTCCTAGAATGGCCACCGTATCACTGCCTCCCATATTCATCCACCTGCAGCGCGCCGGGACCAGCATGCCGGATACTGAACGTGTTCTGCATCCGTCCAAACATTTTTTAGCCCAAACTGGAGTTTTCTGGTTCAGATCCACCTCAGCGCTGTCCCACTGCAGCGCTCGCTCTGTCCACAGGGAGGCGCTGTCCCGCTGCAGCGCTCGCTCTGTCCACAGGGAGGCGCTGTCCCACTGCAGCGCTCGCTCTGTCCACAGGGAGGCGCTGTCCCGCTGCAGCGCTCGCTCTGTCCACAGGGAGGCGCTGTCCCGCTGCAGCGCTCGCTCTGTCCACAGGGAGGCGCTGTCCCGCTGCAGCGCTCGCTCTGTCCACAGGGAGGCGCTGTCCCGCTGCAGCGCTCGCTCTGTCCACAGGGAGGCGCTGTCCCACTGCAGCGCTCGCTCTGTCCACAGGGAGGCGCTGTCCCACTGCAGCACTCGCTCTGTCCACAGGGAGGCGCTGTCCCACTGCAGCGCTCGCTCTGTCCACAGGGAGGCGCTGTCCCGCTGCAGCGCTCGCTCTGTCCACAGGGAGGCGCTGGCGTGTGCAGCGCTCGCTCTGTCCACAGGGAGGCGCTGGCGTGTGCAGCGCTCGCTCTGTCCACAGGGAGGCGCTGGCGTGTGCAGCGCTCGCTCTGTCCACAGGGAGGCGCTGGCGTGTGCAGCGTCTGTGTTTAATGTGTGCAGGAACCTCAGAAACACAGCAGCCC
This sequence comes from Myripristis murdjan, assembly GCF_902150065.1. Classification (NCBI taxonomy): domain Eukaryota; kingdom Metazoa; phylum Chordata; class Actinopteri; order Holocentriformes; family Holocentridae; genus Myripristis; species Myripristis murdjan. The sequence continues at coordinate 34,645,836 of NC_043995.1, read as the reverse complement.
ACGGCCATAGAGACAGTTTTATTAAGACATTTATTTATTTATTTAAGACAGCGTTTGATTGGCTCTGTGGTTTACAGTCTGACTGGTAACGAGCTGAACTGACAGCTGATTGGTCAGTTTGGCCCGTCTGATGATGCGGTCAGCAGGGAGCTCCGTGATTGGACGAGACCTACAGGAGATGTTCTTGGACTGAGGAGACAGAACGGTCACAGCTGTGTAGCTGAGGAAGAACACAACTCAGAACCTTAGGATGCAGAACCTACACCCTACAGAACCTCACTATACACAATCTAGACCCCATAGAACACAAGGGAGCAAAACCCTACAGAACATCACGTTGCAGTAACTAGACCTTATAGAACCTAACTCCAACAGAACCTCATTGTAGAGAACTGTGGCCCTGCAGAACATAGAACATACCAAGCCTAAATTGTATAGAACCTCCGTGTTAAGAGCTTGCAGAATGCGGAACGTACACAACCTAGACCCTATAGGACCTCACATTTTAGAAGCTACATGCTACGGAACCTCAGTGTGAAGAGTCTAGTCTCTACTCACCCACATTATTGAGAACCTAGCCCCTGTAGAACACAGAACATTTAAAACCTAAATACTATAGAACTCCAGGTTACAGAAACTAGACCGTCTAGAAACTCTACATACTTCACCCAGCTGCTACAGAACCTCAGTGTGGACAACTGAGATGCTGAAGAACATAGAATATAGGGAACATCATCATGAACCTAGCCAGTGCACATACATAGAACATACAAAGCCCAGAACCTATAGAACAATACCTAAACAAGACACTACAGAACCTTTGTGTAAAGTACCCGGACCCAGCAGAACATAGACACTGCAGAAAAATACCATACAGAATCTAGCCCCTGCAGAACATAGAACACATGGAAACAGAACCTCAGTGTAAAGAACTGAGACCCCAGTACAGCAGAAACTGTAGAACCTGTAGAACATTCCACAAAACAAGATCCTACAGAACCTCACATTGGCAGAATGTGGAACAACATCACCATAAACAAGCCGTGATCCTGAAGAACATAGACCTACAGAACACTGGCACGCAGAAAATAAAGATCTTTCAGAACCTGAACTCAACAAAACATAGAAGCTGCAGAACCTGCAAACAAACCCTGCTGCAGAGAAAACAGGAAGTGACATCACGTTGTTGAGTAGCGTGTGAGCTGATCTGAACGGGTCTCACCTCAGACCGGAACCATGACCGGAACCATGCCCGGAACCATGACCGGAACCATGACCGGAACCATGACCGGAACCATGACCAGGACCGTGACCGGAACCATGACCGGAACCATGACCGGAACCATGACCAGACGTCTGCTGCTAACGGACTCATATTTGATAGGCTACAGGCTATGTGGCTAACATTAGCATGGTTTGATTAATGGGACTGTACATGTTAAGCTAGCATGTGGCTAACATTAGCATGGTTTGATTAATGGGACTGTACATGTTAAGCTAGCATGTGGCTAACATTAGCATGGTTTGATTAATGGGACTGTACATGTTAAGCTAGCATGTGGCTAACATTAGCATGGTTTGGCTGGGCGCGGTGCAGCTGCTGGACAGACTCGGTAACCATGGTAACTAATGAACGCGTAAAGTGTGGTTTGTTCTCTCACTGAAAAAGTTGCTGCTCTGTAGCCCCGCCCACTGACTCCAGCATCCGCACACCGTTGCTGTGACATCACGTGATGTCACTTCCTGTTTTATACACGCCTTGAAAACAGGAAGTGACACATCCTAAGCTGTGTCCCAATTCAAGATCTGCATCCTTCGAACGACGGACGTCGTCCGGACTTCAGACGACGCGTCCTCCCCGTCAACCAAATGGGACGGTCTAACCTTCGGAGTACTTCCTGGTCGGGTAACCGCCGTTCCCATGACAACAAACTCCGGAGACAGAAAGATCACGTTTCTCTCCGTCAGACAGACAGAACAGTAAAGAAAGGGCTTTGGGTTTAACATGTATGGTGTTGGATGTTCAAATGAGTAAAAACCGAATATTTTATAATGTGAAATCTGAATTTAGATGCCGCCGTCGCCATTTCAGTTCACTTTTTTAGACTGAGCAGCAGCACGCAAAGCATCTTGGGATACGGGAGCCCGAGGATAGTGGCGGTGCGTCCTCGAATCAGCCACCAACGGCTGAAGAGGAGGAGCATCTGAAGGATCCTTGGACTCTGGATGAGTTGGGACGGGCCTTCGCGCAGCGTTGTGACGTAACTGGCCTTCAAACCGACTTTGAAGGAGGCAGACCCTGAACTGGGACACAGCTCTGGAGTTCAGAGCTTCACTGGGATAACTGGGGAACACCTGACAGGAAGTGGGAGGAGCTTGAAAGGAAGAGACAGGAAGTGGCAGGTGTGGGGGGTGGGAGGAGGAAGGAGGGGATGTGGGCGTGGCTGTGGGAGTGGGCGTGGCCTGTCAGTCATCGGCACAGAGGATCAGAGCGAGCTCCGCCCTGTAGAGTTTCCCTCCGTCCGCCAGCGCCATAATGGACGACCTGTAGAGTGGGAGGTCGTCCAGCTCCAGAGCCTGCTGCACGCACACACACACACACACACACACACACACATTACAGAACACACACACACACACACACACACAGATGTCCAGATGAAGTGTCGAGGTGGCGTTCACGGTTGTTGTGCTGAAAGTTTGATTTTGAAAAATAACAAAACTGTGATTGTACTTGTAGCTCACATCCCAAAATATTAAATATTGCTGATATTCCTGTAACGTGTGTGTGTGTGTGTGTGTGGGTGTGTGTGTGTGTGTGTGTGTGGGTGTAAATACAGACCTTCTTGTTCTTGTCACACAGATCTTTGAGCAAGGCGTCAAGCTCCGTCTCATCCATGTAGCCGCTCTTATCCTGAAACACAAACATCGTAACACACATGACGATGTAACACGTGACGATGTAACACATGTGATGATGTAACAGACGTGACGATGTAACAGACGTGACGATGTAACACACGTGACGATGTAACGGATGTGATGATGTAACAGATGTGACGATGTAACAGATGTGACGATGTAACAGACGTGACGATGTAACGGATGTGACGATGTAACAGATGTGACGATGTAACAGCTGTAACAGACGTGACGATGTAACAGATAGTGATTCTATGTCATGCGTGTTTGTATTTTTTGTTGTGTGTGCTCTCTTTGTTGCGGAACTAATTGCCCCATTGGGGACAAATAAAGATATATATTGATATTGATATTGATATGACGGTGTAACACGTGATGATGTAACAGATGTAACAGACATGACGATGTAACAGATGTGATGATAAAACACACGTGTAGGCGTGACGATGTAACACACGCGACGATGAAACAGACGTGACGATGTAACAGATGTGATGATGAAACAGACATGACGATGTAACAGACGTGACGATGTAACAGATGTGACAGACATTACAGACGTGACGATGTAACAGATGTGACAATGTAACAGATGTGACAGACATTACAGACGTGACGATGTCTCGTGTTACACCGTCACACGTTACACCGTCGTGTGTTACACCGGTGACGGTGTGACGTTGTAACAGATGTGACGATGTAACAGATGTGACGATGTAACAAACGTAACAGACGTGACGATGTAACAGACGTGACGATGTGACACACGTGATGTCAGGCAGTGACAGGTGACAGGTGACAAAACGAAGGCGGGTGGAGAGAAATCGTACCCGGTCATAGAGCTCAAACACTTTATTGAACTCCTTCCTCTGCATCTTCACTCCCTGAGAGACAGACAGACAGGCAGACAGACAGGCAGACAGACAGGTTGAGAGAGACCCGGTCAGACTGAGCCTCCCTGAGGAAACAGAACCCAGAGGGTCAAAGAGCTGGAGAAAAAGCAGAGCTCTCACTCTGCGCTCAGTCCGGACTCAAACACTCGTCTGTCCTCATCTGTACCAGTTTTTACCGAACCCTCGTGAGGCGGAGGGATACATAACAGCTGTTACACTGGTTATCAGCCCCAACAGCTCCCGTCCAATCAGACTGCGCCACCGGAACTAAGTGCAGCATGAATAAATACCAAAAGTCCTCTGACTAAAGTTCACCTTTTCTTCTTTTTATTTAACATTTTGCTTTAGAAATGTAACCTTTGACCCGAGCTGAACTGAACTGAGAGAGAGAGAGAGAGAGAGACAGAGAGAGAGAGAGAGAGAGACAGACAGGTAAAGAGAGAGAGACAGAGAGACAGACAGGTAAAGAGAAAGAGAGACAGACAGGTAAAGAGAGAGAGGCAGTGAGACAGTTTTGTGTGTGTGTTTTTGTCTCAGACCTGAAACCTGAGCAGGAAGTTCTGTTCCTCTGGCAGCAGCCTGCAAGACAAAATCCACTTCAGACCAGTTCAGACCAGTTCAGACCAGTGTAGTACAGACCAATACAAATGAGCTTAGACCAGTTCAGACCAGTTCTGACCAGTTCTGACCCACCTGGCCATTTCTGCCAGACAGAGCTTTCCATCTCCGTTTGAGTCAAAAATCTTCAACTGGAAAAATAAAACAGAAAAAAAAGTTTATTTACTGCTCTGTGTACCGTATGCCCACAGTTCTACTGCAGTACTACTGCAGTAGTATTGCAGTACTTACGGTGGCAGCTGTGTACTCGTCCAGCTTCCTGTCGTCGTACGACCTCTGAGCCTTCAGCAGCAGATCCTTCAGGAAGTTCTGTGATCAACGACAGGAAGTCACTGCACACCTGTCTCACTCTGACACACCTGTCTCACTCTGACACTCCTGTCTCACTCTGACACTCCTGTCTCACTCTTCTATACTTGTCTCTCTCTCTCCCACACCTGTCTGGTTTTCTGACACTTGTCTCTCTCTCCCACACCTGTCTCTCTCTCCCTGACACAGCCCTTTCCTGCAGTAGCGACATCCTGCAGGATGAGGGCGCTGTGGGCTTTGTTCTTATTATTTGTATGTGGAAGCAGCCAGGAGGCGGAGTGTGTCTGTCTGAGCTGCTCGGCTGCACCTGAACACAACACAACACACCACCTGGGGAACGCCGGAGACGGGACGGAGGTGAGACACTTCACTCTCTGGCTACTTCTGTCATCATTTCTGAAAAAATAAGAAGATCTCAACACAGAAATTATTTTTCCACTAAAAGTCCAAGAGTCTGATGTTTTGATGGGCTGATCTGAGGTCAGCGTGGCGTTTAATGAGAAGTCACTACATGCACACAACATCTGTTCTTTTTGAGTTTATATGAGGGACAGGGCTCTGCCTGCAGTATGAAGAGCTAACATTATTATTAATATTGTTAATAACAGTAATGATAATGAAAATGTACAGGAGCTCTGCGATGGGCAGCAGCTAGCTTGTTGCTTGTTGCTTGTTGCTTGTTGCTTGTTGCTTGTTGCTTGTTGCTTGTTGCTTGTTGCTTGTTGCTGGTTGAGGACACATGACCAGACATTTGGGCACGAGTGAAGCCTCTTCACTCCTCAAACCTCTTTGCCCTCCCAGAACCTTAAACAGGTGGGTCTGTCTTGCCCAGAACTCTGGTGGGATTCATAACAGGCAGGAGATCATCTGTCCACAGGGTCACAGACCCTTCCACACTACAAATCCCAGCATGCACCTCTCACCTTGAGCTCGTCGGCCTCGATGTAGCCGCTGTGGTCGGCGTCGTAGCGGCGCCACGCCTGCAGAGAACAGGGTCTTAGTGACGCGGCTGGTTTTAAAAGTGGGTTGTGAGATGCTGTGAGGCGGCAGGAACCTGCATGAACTCAGCGCACGACTGCAGCTGCTGCCTGAAGAACAGCAGGAAGTTCTCCTCCGCCGGCAGGATCTGCACCAGCTGCAGGACACGGGTCAAAGGTCAAAGGTCATTGAACAGCACAACACACGCTGATGACATCACAGACACACAGAGGCCTCAGGGGTCAAGCTGTTCTGTCACGTCTTTGGGACAAATTAATGGGGTTTTCCTGATTCCTTCAAAATAATCCGTGACCTTTAGACATTTGTTTCTGGAGAAATAACATTTCTGAGCACATTTTTTACAAGGTGAGCAGGAGCAGCGCGGTGTTCAGTCGCCACGCCGAGGAGTGAATCTCCTCTTAACACTTTAGTCGTTGGGAACAAAGAAATCAGATCAGACAAAGAAATAGACAGGACAGATCCAGATGTTCCAGATCTACCAGCTGCTCTAGCTAACGTGTCTGCCGTCACTTCCATCAACCAATCAGGACGTTTCTGCTGGCTGACAGGTGTCAGGTGTCATCTTCATACTGATCTTTGCTGTTTGTACGGTGTCCATGTTAGGACAAACGGCAGAGCCACAGACACAGGAGCCAATCATCTCGCAGAGCGGCTCTCATTTTTCTTTCTTTTCCATCTTTTATCTGAACTGCGTTTCACATCAACATTTCATCAACACAAGGAATCTGAAAGGGCTAACGGCAAGACGGAGCTTCCCTACATCATCTCTCCTCTCTAGCCAATAGCAGAGCAGCCTGGAGCTCCGCCCCCTGGCGCCAGCGTTGCTGCTGGGAAATGTTCCTCCGGTCTGCAGGAAACGAGCGGCATCTGGAGTCTGATGCTTTTTTTAAAACTTTGTTGGCTGCTAAAATCGAGAATGTGTCTGGTGGATTTTAGGAAGAGCGCTCACCTCCACGAGTCCGATCCTCCTGCCTGCGTTCTTCTCAGATTCCTCCACAAACTCCTTCATCTGCTGCGTCAGATCCTGCAACAGACAACAGCTGCTCCTTCAGAGCTTCAAAGGAACAGCAGCAGGAAAATCTAGTTTTCCCTTTATGTTTTGTTTCAACCGTGTTCCATCAAATGCCACAGGATATAAAGCAGCGCCACCTTGTGGCTAAATGTCTGTAGCTTCACCACATTTTCTAATCTAAAATAATCCAAGTTAATCTGACAGGGGCCTGGAGAGTCAGATGGCTCCTCGCCAGAGGAAACTGCAGGAGTGGCTCTGTTTGTGCTGTGGACGCCCTCTAGTGGTCAGACCTCGCCCACTGCAGCTTTACACTCTGAGTCACTCTCATTACACTGTCCAGCCACCCACTGTCTGTCGCCATGGAAACCATCCCTACAGGAGACCACGCCCATCAGAGACAGGCCCCTCCCACCGTGATGGACGGCTGTGTTAACATCTGAACCCTGTCAGTGACATCACAGCCTTTATTTACACCATCAGACCAGCCAGTTCACTTCCATTCAACTCAGTGACTTTATTGACACAGGCTGCCATAGTAACACAGCTGCATTATGGGTAAGGCCTTGTGATGGTGCAGGCGTGCAGTGTGGTTTGGTTTGCAGCGCCACCTGGTGTTGCAGCGCCACAACCTCCACACTGTTATTAATAATGAGGATGAAAATGATCAAATCAAACAAAACAAGCTGGAATCTGTTAACTGCTTATATTTATATAACCATTTATTTTATATTTCTTTATTTCTTCTATTTGTAGTTCCAGAAGAGAAAAGAAACCAACATGAAGCTTCACCATCATTACATCTTTTCATTTTTATTAATTATAACATTAACATTTCATCCATTAAATCATTAAATTTTTATGCATTAAATCATTAAAGTTTTATTCATTAAATTATTAATGTTTTAGTCATTAAAGGATTAAATTTAGTCTGGCCTGAACACTGAGATTTACACCTCCATGAAGAGAACAATAATAATGATAATAACAGTAAGTGTGTGTGTGTGTGTGTGTGTGTGTGTGTGTGTGTGTGTGTGTGTGTGTGAGTGTGTGTGTGTGTGTGTACTCACCAGTCCTGCCTGCTCTCGAGCCTCTTGAAGTTCTCTAATGAAACTCTGCAGCTCTTTGCCTTCGATGTATCCATCACCTGCAAAACACCAGCAGCTTCAGTCTGGAAACTAACAAACAAACTGGTCCTGGTCCAGTCTGGGTCTGGATCTGGGTCTGAGTCTGGGTCTGGGTCTGGGTCTGAGTCTGGGTCTGAGTCTGGGTCTGGGTCTGGGTCTGGGTCTGAGTCTGGGTCTGAGTCTGGGTCTGGGTCTGAGTCTGGGTCTGGATCTGGGTCTGGGTCTGGGTCTGGGTCTGGGTCTGGGTCTGGGTCTGGGTCTGGGTCTGAGTCTGGGTCTGGTGCCATGGCTGCTGGTTTACCATCGTGGTCGTACTGCTGGAAGATGTCCAGGAACTGCGAGGCAGAGATCTCCACTCCCTGCAGGAAGGAGCTCGCCATGCCGGCAGGAGGTCCAGGAGGGTCCAGGAGGGTCCAGGAGGTCCAGGAGGTCCAGGAGGTCCAGGAGGTCCAGGAGGTCCAGGAGGTCCAGGAGGGTCCAGGAGGTCTGTTTGGTTTGGGCTCTGCTGCGTCTCTGCCTCTCTGCTCTGCCGGCTCGGGAATAAAAGCCGGTCGGGAGCGCGGCTCCAGGCGGGAGCGCGCACGACAGGAGACCTGAGACCTCTGCCTGCCTGCCTGTCTGTCTGCCTGCCTCTCTGTCTGCCTGCCTGCCTGTCTGTCTGCCTGCCTCTCTGTCTGCCTGCCTGCCTGTCTGTCTGCCTGCCTCTCTGTCTGCCTGCCTGCCTCTCTGTCAGTCTGTCTGTCTCTCTGTCTGCCTGTCTGTCTGTCTGTCTGCCTGCCTCTCTGTCTGCCTGCCTGCCTGTCTGTCTGCCTGCCTCTCTGTCTGCCTGCCTGCCTCTCTGTCAGTCTGTCTGTCTCTCTGCCTGTCTGCCTGTCTCTCTGTCTGTCTGCCTGTCTGCCTGTCTGTCTGTCAGTCTGCCTGCCTCTCTGTCTGCCTGCCTGTCTCTCTGCCTGTCTCTCTCTGTCAGACAGCAGAACATCTCACACATACATAAATAAATAAATGAATAAATAAATAAATGGGGGGGGCTGGGGGTGTTGGTGGCCGCAGGCTGGTCCCGTACGGGTTGGTAGGGGTCTGAGGTATTATATAAATTTAAAGACCCCTCCCCCCCTCCTCCACCCTTTCTCCATATTACCATTATTGTTACTTATTATCATTATTAGTATTCAATATTAGTGTTATTGATAGTATTCTTACTATTATTATTGCAAAAATTATAAGTTTGCATTGTGGTGTTGCTGCTTTGTTTTGTTTTGTTTTTTGCCTTTACTTTCTTTTAATGTTCTTCATAGTTGTTGTTATTATTATTATTATTATTATATAACTTTCATACTCTCTAATCACACACACACACGCACACACACACACACACACACACACACACACACACACACACAAAACCACACATGCTGTTGCTGTTGTTTTTTTTGTTCACACCTTGTTTGTCTGTCCTGTTTTGTCTCTGTAATGTCATATTGCACAATTAAAAAAAAAAAAAAAGAACTGACTATGGCACACTTGAGAAAAAAAAAAAAAAAAAGACAGCAGAACACCTGAACTTGTGAGAAACTATTTTTCTGTTGTTTCTGGTGTAAAAAGCTCTTTAGCACAGGGAGCCTGTGCGAGCCTGCAGGGGTGTTCAAAGTGTGGTCCGGGGTCCCTGCGGGGCCTCAAGGGTCTTTCAGTTTAAATGCATTTAAACACAGATTTATTAATTTTAATATATAATTTAATTAAATAAATAAATTACACAGTCTTATTTGTTTGTTTATTTAATTTGTTTTTAGGCTCATTTTAATGTAACTTTTTTCTAATTTTCTTTCCTTTTGTCTTTGTCCTTTTGTTTTCTGGTAATTTTCCAGTAATTGTTAGAGTTTTTGAGTTAATTTTCTGTTGTTTTTTTTTTTTTTTTTTTACTATTTTACTCATCAGTGTTCATATATAAATACCACATCAGTACATGCTGGTTCTGCAGTGTGTGTGTGTGTGTGTGTGTGTGTGTGTGTGTGTGTGTGTCAGTTTGTGTTGCTGTTGCCTAGCGACGCAATGCTCCATCTGCTGCCCATCACACCTGCCGGCACACAAACAGGAAGTTGGCCGCGGGCCCTCGTCACCCCTGCCCCCCCGCGGCCCCTCGCCCTGTGATGTCATCGCTCCAACAGCAAACAGAAACTTAATGGAACAAGTTGACATGAGGAGGGAAGGTGATTCATTACCAGCTGGTGACAAAAATAAAAGGTGTGTCAGCACCTGGTGCACCGACCAATAGGAAGCAGCCTCAGCCTGGCCAATCAGAACAGGACAGCAGGTGTTTCAGGTTATGAACTCAAACACAAATATTCTTTAAAAATCTGAGAGTGACTCAAAGCAGAAACGCTGCTCTGTGTGGTTTCATTCTCCAATCCAAACTGGGTTGATCTGATTTACTCGTTTTGTAAAAGTTTTGAAGTTTGATTTAAAACCTGAGGAACAAAACCCAAAGTCATTTGTTGGATATATTTTTATTTATGTGTTTATATGGTACAATCTCATATCTTATCATGACGGTGGGTGGCACAGTGGAGCGGTCGCCTCACAGCGAGAAGGTCCTGGGTTCGATTCCCGGCTGGCGGGCCAGGCTCCTGCCTGCGTGGAGTTTGCATGTTCTCCTGTGTCTGTCTGTCTGTCTGGTGCTGGACCGGCGACCTGTCCAGGTAAGGGTTGGGGTTGGGGTTAGGGTGACCTGTCCAGGTAAGGGTTGGGGTTGGGGTTGGGGTTAGGGTGACCTGTCCAGGTAAGGGTTGGGGTTGGGGTTAGGGTGACCTGTCCAGGTAAGGGTTGGGGTTGGGGTGACCTGTCCAGGTAAGGGTTGGGGTTGGGGTTGGGGTTAGGGCGACCTGTCCAGGTGTGATGGTTTGGGCCTTGGAAGGTGTTTCTGTCATTCATGCAGCTTCAGTTCATGTGGACATAATCTGTCCTGCACTGTCACCGCCTCCTCCTCTGCCTCTGAAACCTGAGGCCAGGTGGGAGGTGGGAGGGGCACTTCCTGTTTGTTTAATCAGGATCAACCTGTCAGTCTCAGCTGGAGTGACAGAACGTGACAGAACGTGACAGAACGTGACGAGATGATGTGCAATTTGATGTTTTTTATTGTAATCACAAGTCAACCTGCTTTTATTTTTAATTTTTTTTTACTTTTGAAAAACAGATTTTGACAAAATGAGTTTAACATGTAAATATTTCTTTGAGTTCCAGTTGGGTGCACACACACACACACAGACACACACGCACACACACACACAGACACACACACACACACACACACACACACACACACACACAGACACACACGCACACACACACACACAGACACACACACACACACACACACACACACACAAGGGAAATAAAATCAGCCTCTGTGTTCATGATGGCGAGTGGAGGCCACGCCTCCAGGAAGCCAGTGATGCTGCGTCTGTGGGCGTTGATGCTCTGGGTGGGCGGGGCCAGTGCCGATGGGTGGGCGGGGCCAGTGTCAGTGTGTGTTGATGCTCTGGTCCTGCGAGCAGCGGCAGATCAGCGTGGTCACGACCTTCTGCAGAACTTCAGCTCTCATCTTGCTGATCTGCAGAACCTCCTCATGGTTCACCTTCTCCTCCCTGCTGTAGTCCAGAGAGACCTGCAGCGTGACATCACCATGACATCATTACCGTGTGACACTGTGACATCACGGTGACATGGCCATGACAGCGCGTGATTGAGCTGAAGAACACACCTTGTTGGTGATGAGAGAGAGGCCGAAGACTCTGAGCCCACAATGCTTTGCAACAGTCACCTCGGGAACCGTGCTCATGCCTGCATCAGCAAACACACAGCCAATCAGACGCCTCGCAATCCAAGGCAGCTTCTCTGAGGTCAAATAAAACACAGACTGACAACGACACACACACACACACACACACACACACACACACACACTCTGTTCTCCCCATGCTGGGTGTCGGCTGCCTGCCGGGACAGGTGGAGTGTGTTTACGCTGCTCAGCTGTTTGTAAATTCTGGAATATTCCTGTGGACGCGACCGGGAGCCCGAGTCAGACACCAGCGCCTGACAGGTCCTCCAAACAAATAAATAAATAAACAAATAATTAAATCAATAACAATGTGTTGAATGTGTAAGTATTGAAAACAAACATGGAAATCAGAAAGAGGCTTGTCAGTTGGAGTTTCCTCCTTTTGTCTGGAAACTGTTTGCATATTTTGTTTTGTGAAGTTTTCAGCGTCTCCTGATGAAGATCCTTCCATCCTCGCCTCTCGCTGCAGGACGAGCCGAGGCTCAGGTGTGTCTGTCTCTTCTTCTGCCACACCTGAACGCCTCAAATCTAAATAAAGCATCTGGTACCTGCGGCGCTGAAAACATGCACGTCGTGTTTTTGGGCGGCGGCATCGACGTGGAACTGAAGGATCGGTTCTCCTGACGTTCCTATCTGTCTGCATGGGAGGGGCCTTCAGGGACCCCAAAGCCAAAACATGAAAACAGAAGACTGATCCAGCATCAGTGATCTGACTTTTAAACAGATCATTTTAATCATAAGAAATATTGTTTTGTTGTCATTTTAAAAATAGCTTTAATTTTTTAGGTGGTGTTTGCAAATATTTTTGCTAAAAGAAACTGGGGAGGGGATTGGCTTTTAATTTTTCTGCTATTTCTTTTTTACTAATGTTGCAGGAAATTTTAGTTCATTTGTTGAATTGCCTTTTTTCATGCTTTTTTTTTTTTTTGAAGAAGAAATGAAATGAATTTTCTCCTGTTTCAAAGAGTTCAATACAGGAGAGCAGGTGTGAGTGATTATTTTAACATCACACTTTAATCTGAGCTGTTTGAATGTGTGAGTTCAATCCCAGAAACACAAATTAATCTGAACATTAATCTGAAAAAAATATATTCTCATATCACAGACACTTCCTGAGGCACCCAGAGCCTGAAAAGGGTTTAAGATCTGATCTGAGACCAGCTGATCTGAGACCAGCTGAGACCAAAGTTGGTCTACATACTGAGACATTGCAAAAGAAAACGTTTCTCCACCTGCAGGGGGCGATGGAGAGGCTGACTCCAGGACTGCAGGTGTGTGTTTGGTTTAGCTGAACGCGGTCAGTGTGGGCGAGGTGACGGGGCACACGGCCGGGAGAGGGCACAGGGTGTTTTATTTTGAAATTAGGGTTAGGGTTAGGGTGTTTTATTTTGAAATGTGAACGGAGGATCTGCTGTCAAACACAGACTGAGGCTCGGTTCTGCTGATCTGGAAACAGGAGCCGGACTCCGACTCTGATTCAGCCAATCAGCAGCGCTGATGATGTCACTGAGGAGAAACCCTACAGCTGACACGCCGACTCAGCAAAACTACAGATCCCAGAGGCCCCTGCTGCATGATGACATCACAACCTCAGCGGTTTGCGGAGGAAGCGGCACAGCTGACAGGAAGGAAGCGTCTCATTACCGTCACAGTGTGAGCCAATCACGGCTCTGCCTGCTGACCACTAACGAGCCACAACCATCAATTATTCAGCGGCTCCCCGGGACATGTGACCCCAGCAGACCAATTAACACACACACACACACACACACCCACACACACACGCGGTGTGTTTCACTAATTGCTGCTCAGTTGTGTTCTTCCAGCTCAGGAGTTTCCAGACTCTCATATCAGATTTTGTTTTGTAATTTTTGAAGCTGCCCCTCCTGAAGCCTTTCAGCTTCAGTGGAAAAGTCAGGAAAACCTCGACTGTCCCTTCAAACAAACAAACATC